>NW_026556316.1:0-38160 GCF_029017545.1 Prosopis cineraria | reverse complement strand
ATTAGTTAAAAAATAAATAAGTATTTTATTAAAAAAAATTAAATTAAAAATATTTTATATTTTTATACAGAAAGTGAAGCCAATCCCGCAGCCAATAATGTATAACGTTGATTATGCCTGCCGCCCCTTCTCTGACGGTGTTTTTGTCAACGGCAGGCACCAGGCACGTGTCTTTAGAGATTTAATTATGTTGATAATATAGTAGTATTGTATATTCCCTCAAGTCTTGAGTCTTAACAATACATTTACAACCAGTTGGTTAAACAAAATAATGGGGAGCACTTCATTAAAATCCTTTGAATGTGATACAATTAAATTAGATCCCAAAAAATTTTAAAATTTTTCTGTAGGCCTAGAGCATTGAAATGAAATAAATTTTCTTGCTTGAATGATTAAAATATCTTTTAATTATAATTAACATTATTAAAATAATAAATTAAATTATAGTTTTTACAAAGTAATATTACTAGAATCACAAATCAAATTATAGTTTTTACAAATAACAATATTATATTAATAAGTCAAGTTATAGTTTTTGCAAGTAATATTGGTAAAATAATAAGGTAAAGTTATAATTTTTACAAGTTACATTATTATAATAACAAGTTAAGTTATGATATTTAAAAGTAATATTATTAGAATATCACGTTAATTACCATTTTTATAAGTAATATATGAAAATAATAAAAAGTTTCATTTATTTTATTAATTAATATTACTTGTAAAACTTGTGACTTGATTTGTTATATTGCTAATTAATATTTTATTAATTATAATTGAAGGGCATTTTGATCATTCAAGTGAGAAAATTTATTTTATTTCAGTGCTCCAGACCTGTAGTAAAATTTTAAAATTTTTTTAAATGCAATTAAAATTATGTCATACCGAAGGAACTTTAGTGAAATTCTTCAAAAACAATGCAATTACAACCTGAATCTCAATTCCAATCCGCCCTTCAACCTCACTATTATTTGGTCTCACAGGCCCTCAGCTTGCATAAGCTGTATTTGGTGTGCACTCCATTTGAAGTTGAAGGGGGAAACGGTGCAGTGGGCTATGGGCCTAGAAGGCCCTTCTTTTCAACTTCAACCCACTCAAACTATATGTTGTCCCATCCTACTTTCTTCAACTCCTTAGTTAATATAATTTTGGGCTCGGCCCTCCTTTTTACCAAACAAAATTTGCTCCTCCCTTTCCTTAACCATTTAATTCAATCGTGGTCTTTTTTTGGTATAATGTAATGATGGTGTTTCTCACGAGCAAGCAAATAGCCTCCCATGGGCCTCAGAGATTTCATTGGGCCTTGAACTATGACTTAGAGACTTACAGATCATCCAACCATTGTGACCACTTTCCATGTTTGGGTCCACGAGTTGAATCCTTGTTCTAAAAATCTACACCATGCTAGACGCAGCATTTATTTTCGATAATTAGTGTATCATCATTCCACTTTACGAAGAGAGCATCATTCACCAATCACCAACCCATTAAATGATTTAATGCAAATTCTGGTGATCGCTCCGCCACTTCTTGTCATGAACATCCACCACTAGTGAAAAAACACTCTACTTATTGATTCATCCCCACTTTCCATGGGACTACAGATCTAATGTAACACCAATTTTATGCTCCTTGAACTAAAAATTATCGTCATAACCCAAAAAATCTTCACCGTGTGGTAGTTTATATTTACTCCATCAAATACAATTAGCCAAGAAAAGCATACACTATGGGTTGAAGCTCAAAATTTCAACTAATTGTCGGTTTCCGCGTCACTGGTAGCCACCCTTTGATGACCACAGGAACGAGGCGTGGACTCGCCACTTTTCCGGGCACTGGCCTGTAACCTCACGTAAAAATTCACAAACACCAACAGAACACCAACGTTCAGCACCGAATTAAAAATCCAGGATCCGATGCCGTTGCATCCGCCGCGGAAGAAGTGAAGCAGCACGACTCCGACGTGGCACGCCACGTTGCAACCCACCAACGCAGCTTGGCAATTCAACACCAGCGGAAAGCACGCTCTCCTCAGCCCCATCGCCGTCCAGAATCTGTATCCGTACACCACCGAATGCACCAGCGTCGTCACCAGGATCGCTGCCACTTGAAACGACTGCGAGAATTCCAGCCACAGGAATGACATGAAGATTGAGATCGACTGATTGAACAGCTGGAACACCACTAGTTTACGACGTCGTAGGATGGCGAAGATCGTCCTCCCCATGTGCAAAAATCGAGACAGGTAGTACACGTATGACCAGAAGAAGACCCGTCCCGAGGGTCGAGTGCCCATTGGAAAACAGAGCAGCCATTGGAATGGGGTCTTGGAGCGTCTCCAGAACCATCGGGTGTCTCTGATCTCGGCGGCAGCGGAGAGTAATATCCCGGCGAAAATAGTCACGGAGATGAGGGACATGAATAGGCTATGAAGAGCAGGTATGGGCCCGAGGGGAACTGTCCTGGTCGGTCGGAGGAGTAATGCCAGAGATAGATGGACAAAGAGGGAGACGAAGAGATACGCGGCGATGGAGGAGAAGAGGAACAGCCATGTGGAGCCCCATAAATGGGCGTGGCTCCACCGGAAATTGACGATCGCCGGGTGCTCCGATAAATAGAAGCCGAGGTTGTAGATGCCGGTGGAGGTGTTACCGATTGCAAGCGAGACGGCGTCGTAAACCATGACTAGTCTTTCACATGAAGTAATCCTTTCTCCTTCCTTCGACGGAAGAAATTTATATATAGTGGTAGACTTGTAGTATATTTTCTACTAGTCGGCGAATTTACTCGCCGCGAAAAAGACTACGTTCTGACCGCAAGCAGACAAGAGAGAGGGAGATACTACCTGTCGGCAAACGATCATTAAGAAATTCATTACGCGGCAAAATATTAATGGTCGATAGCGTGGACGTTCCTTCCGCATGTGTGGAAGTATTAATTAATTAATCATTTTTTTGGCCTAAATTAATTAATTAATCATTGAATTTGAATGCCATCTAATAATTACTCTCAATTTCTTTTTCTTCCTCATTGATCTTTTCTCGGCACTGTTTAACTTCGTTAATTGGATTTCATATCATTTATGTAGCATACTACCTCTCTCTTAATTTATAAAATATTAATAAATAAAATTTTTTTTAAAATATAAGATAGTTTGATTTTTTTTAATTTTACCATTTTCATTATATTCTATTTTCCCTTAATATTATTTACAAATGGACTATTAAAAAAAAGATCATTATTAAAAAAAGGTTATAAAATATATTTGATGAACATTATTGATATATATAGTTATGTCTAAAAATATCTTATAAATTATAAAGGAGGTGATATTATTTCGCACATAATTTTTTTAACTAGAATATGATCAAATTTTACTGATAAAAAATTTAGATAAAAAGAGTTCTGCCATGATATTTAGAAAAGTTAATGACATAAAACATGATTAAAACAAATCTAACTGTTAATTAGTTCAGAGTAACACTTCCAAAAGTGTATGTTCTTTGATTTCTTTGTTTTTCTTATGCTACATTTCTAACTAAAAAACACCCGTATACTTATTATTGCAAATAAATTTAAATGTTAGGATCTTAATGGTCTGCCATAACTTAAAAAAAAAAAATACTACATTATTTTTAACTTATAAACAATGCAGATAATATATATTGGTAATATTTATGAATTAATTACTGTAAGACAGGAAAGATGTGTGTGTCTGTGTGTGTCAGGTTGGTGAGCCAACCTTAGTCTGCCCACACAGTTTGAAGGCATGATAAAAACAACATTTCCATGCTCATTTTTATCCTTACTTTTGATTGATATAATTTAATAATCAGGAAAGCATCGAATTATTAGAAGTTTGAAACGTGGCTATTTAAATAAATTGTTTAATTTAGTGGAGCTCATACATTTGTTTCTTTCTTCCCCCTTACTTTTCAGGACGAAATAATTTCAATATTATAATTTATAAAGTTGATTATGATACCGGCCTCTTTTTGAGAACCACTCATTAATTTATATATAAATGCAATCACACACCGCAAATATAGAATGAGATGGCGTTTGGCTTCAGTGATGGACCATCAGGATTAGATTTTAAGATTTTTATTTTATATTTATTATAAAATTATAAATTTTTAATAAATCTATAATTTAATATTATTATTTTTTAAAAAAATTATATTTAGATCTATTATGGACTGTCTAGATTTAACATTAAACTTTTTTTAGAATTTTTAGAATTTTTATTTTAGTAAATATGATATTAAAAAAATAAAGATAATTTTCAAACTAGCACTTAAAAAAAAATTAAGAAAAAGTTACAACTTCAAATTTTAAATTTTAAAATGTCCAAAGTAATGATTAAAAAACTGAACTAAACTTGACAATTAGATCGGTTGAACCATATATCAGTCAAGCTAAAAACTCGATTGAGCCAAAAAATTGTTTAGGGAGTTGAGTTGGATTGGATTGCTTTGGACCGATGGTCGGATTGATAATGGGGATCAAGTTAGGACTCGGATTCAATTTTTAAAAATTGGACTGTTAAAAAAATGTCCTTTTTCTTTTTTAAAAAAATTGATAATTTTTTTAATAATTGCTGTTATGTTGTATCATATAGCTTGTTAAATCATCATAAACTTAAAATATTTAATTTTATTTTTAAGTTAAGTAGCAATTTCATATTTAGTTTTTATATTTTAATTATTATATACATATATAATTTTTTTATTAAATATTATGTCACTAACTCGACCATTAGTCCAACCTGATTAGACCATACAAACCATGAACTGTTAATCTTTCTAGCTCAATATTCAGTTCGATTTTAAAAATATTGGTCCAAAGTACATATGAATTGTCAATTTATAAAAAAAATTATAAAGTCATTTAATATTAAATTAAATTATTTAGATTAAATCTACATTATACAGATTGATGATAGAGTAAATTTATTGTACTTTACAATTTTTATTTTAATAAATATAAAATAAAATATAAAAATAGAACTTGTAAATCTAGACCGTCTAGGTTAAAAATCTAAATGGTCTAGATTGCTCATCACTTCACATGATGAGCACCAAAATCGAACACAATGAGAAGTTACTGAGATAAATGTTTTAATACCCATACTAGATAGCAAATTGGAAATATCAACAGGTTATAAGGTGTCATGGTTCAACTGATCAAATTGATAGTTGAACAAGTAATCTAATAATTAAATAAAAAAATCATATTTATACGTATATAGCTATAAATATGAGAAACAAAGTGCAATAATACAACAACACCCAAATCATTAATACAACAAAAATACCATAATATATTCTTATTAGTGGTCAAGTCATTAATACAACAAATTAAAACACCATAATCTTCCGCCAATACAGAGCAAACTCTTGTGTGCATTAGACATCATCACTTGAAAAAATAAAACCCCTATTTTGCCAAAAAAAACACTCTTAGACAACAAAAAAACAAGATCAGCTATTCAAGACTATGATTAGAGAGAGAAAACATAAAATAAAAAGGGCAATACTTTGTTCGGAGCTCTTTTATGACTGTGGAGATTAGATTAAATTAGGGAGAGAGATAAATCTCACTGGGATTGAGAGAGAGTGATCAATGAAGAAGATGAGGAATGAAGAAGAAGGCTGAGCTCAACATCGTTTGACTATTTTGATAGCTGTACACAAGAATGGAGAAAGGGGGGACTCGCAAGAGCCACGACCCCCCCCCCCAAATTTTTTAATTTTTTCTTTGTAAAACATAAAAGTTATATATTTTCAGCTCTTATAAGTTAATATATTATAGAAATTATGAAATATTGGATAGAATTCTTATTTTAATTTTATATAATTCTCATTTTAATTTTGTATATAGTCTTTTATGTATATATAAAGTAACTATTTCAATAATTTGAAGATATAATTGTGATAAGATATACTTATTTTCAACAAGATAATATTATACATGTTCTTAAAGTATTGGTGTCATTTTATTTTGCTCCCATTTTATATTTGATGAAAGAAATTTTAAAAATTATTATTAACAAAATTTGTTAAGCATCGCAACAAAAATCCTAAAATATATTGAATGATATGTGTTTGATATTTATCATAAAATCACTTATCCAAAAGTTAAGAGGGTTGGTGAAGATTTTCTTCTAAAAAAATTACTTTTTTTAAATAATCAAGCTATTAAAATTTATGATATAAATAGTTTTTACTTTGATATAATTCAATCTCATTGACATAAAAATTTTATGACAATTAAACATTATTAATGTGTTAATATATGTATTTACTATGATTATCAATTGAAAAAATTAAATAGTAAATTCAATAAGTAAATAATATAGTTTATTATATTAAACAGAAATTTAGATTCCAATGATGTATTTAAATCATTTAATATTCATAGGGATGATAAAATTTTTACCAATTTAATGATAATTTATATTGAAAAGGAAATTGTCAAAACATTTATTATAGACATAATAACTAATAATTTTTATCTCATAAAAAATCAATGAGCAAAACTTTATATATATATATATATATATATATTGTTATATATGTGTAAAATTAAAAATAAATATATATGTTAAAATATTTATATTATGTCCATGATATATATAAATATATATAAAACTTTTATTTGAATATCATATATATTTTTTCATCCTGACCCTCTTTAGTAAAAATTCATGGCTCTGCCCCTGGCTACATGCTTGCGTTGGAGTGAAGAGTGAACTGAGAACATGAAGCGACTAATGAGACCAAGAGAAAAGTGAAGATGAAGAATGAAGAAGGCGGCCAAGCTTGAAGCTATTTGATAGCTATGCCCTAGCGTGAGGGTGAATGGTAAAGATTGAAGAGTGAATTGATAAGGTGAGAAGGTGAGAATGTGTGGCAAGATTGAAAGAGAAATGAGAAGAGGAGAAGAGTGAAACTGAAGACTAAGAATGAGGACGCGCCTTGATTGCCTCATAAATGAGTTAAAGAGTTTAAGATTTCTAAAATGCTAATTTTGCCCTTCTAAGACTTGTTTTTGACCCACAAAAACCCGTTTTGAGCTTCAAGTCTTACAAAACTGTTTAGTTTGAGGTGAGCCAACTGTTAATATAAATTGATTGATTGAACTAACTCACTTTCTTTTGTAGGCAACAGTCCAACTAGTATAACCATTTGAGTTAGTTCAGGTTTTAAAAGCTTGGTTTAGATATTTTATTTTGTTGAAGCTATGATATGGTAATTAAGAACATCTCGTTTAAAAATAAAAAGCCTTGACTAAATCATATTTTGAAGTGAAATACACATGTCAAATGGAGAGTATGGAGTACTTATTGAGAAGTTGAATCTAAAATTTAAAATTCTCATCAAGCACTTTTCTGTAGGAATTATTTTATTTTAAACTTTACAGTGCAACGCTATTGCTTATTCCAATCAGATGGGGAAGAAGATTGTTGACAGTAACAAACAAAAAGGAAAATCAAAATCATGTAAAGTTTGAGATCATATGATTTTAACTTTAAATTTCATTGTGAAGTTACAAATTTAAGGAATTCAATTTTAATCATTTCTTCTCTCCAGTGAAAATGCTGATCAAAGGCGTGGGATTTAAAATTATGTTCTCAAAAGTCATGATACATCCAACCCGGTCTAGACTAATATCAAGTCAACCTTATGTCTCGAGTTAATCAGGTCCATCGATAAAACTGGTAACAATTATTCAACAACTAAAAAGAAAAAAAAAATAATTCCCCACTGACTCTTTGTAATTGTATAACTAATTATTGAGGAAAAAAGAATTTTTATATAATTCGCTTATGAAACATTTAAAGCAAGGTAAGTCATGAGCAGTCATATATTATTATTTGCAATTTTATTATTATTATTATTATTATTGGTCATACCCATACTGGTTGGCACACCAAATTATTTTCAATTTTTGTCAAACCTAACTTTCTAGAGAAAGTGGCTGGGCCTCTCAGAACCATCACTTAATTAATGGCTAAGTTTCATGCCAGAAAGAAAGGAATTTGTTATGAGAATGAAACAGACTGAATATATACTTGCTTGCTTTCATTTAACTCTTGCTTAAATTATTCTGGATTGGTTATTGTAGATAAGAAGTCTTCTAATCTTAATCTTATATTACAAAATATCAAGTGACCTCCCACGGTTGTATTTGCTTGTAGGTCTCGGATTTTCTTTTGCCATTTTACTTTGCAGCAGATCAAGTGTCTTCATGATGACATTTGCAGGGGGGTGACGTAGATCTCAGGCAACTTGATGAACAAACATTTGAACGAAAGGCTCTGAAACGGTTCAAATTAAGCAAAACGACTGATTTTTTTTTTTTAAATGCCCTTCCGTGGTCCCTGAAATAAAGCCCAATTTCTACCAAACTGGCTCTTAAAAATTAAGCCCCTTTATTTTTGGTAATAAAAAATTAAGCCCACTGAATCTGCAAATGATTGCTAGCTTACAACATTGACAACCCCTAAACCAAAATCCCATACTTGCCGGCTACAGCGGTTAACGCCTCAAGACCACTAATAAATTGACTCGAAACACTTCAACCCCTTCTACAAGCAAACATAATCAAAATAAATTATAACGAGACCATAAGTCTTGTGTTTCAGTGCCCTTTTTCCAGAGCTCTTTGGTTTGCAACAGGGCTGGCTTTGAAATCAGATAATGTTTTTTGATGTTCCTGCCTTCATATCTCATTGGTGTAAAAACGCTATGGAGGAAGATCAAAGTGTAACAGCCCTCCTGGGTCACCACTGCCTCTCCAGGGTCTTTTCCCAGGCGCTGGACAACACACATGTCACCACATGATTGTCGGCTTTAGCCCAGGTGGTACTGAGCATATTCCTCACCCCACCCTCACGGGGGTCTTTTGGAACCTCCCCAGACTCGAACCTCCAACCTCTACCACCTTAACGAAGTTGAGGCGAAGTCTGGTACCATTGAGTCAGACTCAATGGTACCAGACTTCGCCTCAACTTCGTTAAGGTGGTAGAGGTTGGAGGTTCGAGTCTGGGGAGGTTCCAAAAGACCCCCGTGAGGGTGGGGTGAGGAATATGCTCAGTACCACCTGGGCTAAAGCCGACAATCATGTGGTGACATGTGTGTTGTCCAGCGCCTGGGAAAAGACCCTGGAGAGGCAGTGGTGACCCAGGAGGGCTGTTACATAAAAGGCGCCTTTTAATGTAACAGCCCTCCGCTCACCCCGCCTACCCGAGGTCTTTTGCGGCGCTGGACACTCTCCCCCCAGGCCCCACAACAAGGGCGACCCCACCCTTACGGTGAGCATCAGGAGACAAAGGCTTCCCCGCAGTAGTGTGCAGGATTATTCCCCTTGCAAGGAGCCTCCCCAGGTTCGATCCTCCAACCTCTCCTATATAACAAAGTTGAGGCTGAACCTGGTACCATTGAGGCAGCGGAAGCGTGGTGGGCCCATAACCCACAGGTCCCAGGATCGAAACCTGGCTCTGATACCAATATGTAACACCTTCAAATTTACAAACCGATTTTTCGCAAATTATTAATTCAAGAAATCATTTTTTTTTCATTGAACCCTTATCATACCCTTATCATGGTAGAAAAATTTCTACCATGATACATCCAAGACAATATACCACAGGTCTTAAAATATCTCAAAAAGCAATTAGAACCATGAGGGACAGACATGGTCCTCATAGCATGTTATTTAAATTAGGTCATGAATCAAAAGGGACAGACATAATCCTCTTGGACATATAAATGCATTTAATAAAAAGGATTAGAGTTTACATGCTCCATAGACAAGATATGTCCTAAGTTGGCACAAGATACATTGTATAATCCAAAATAAGAGGTAACATAAAAGATGGTGTCTCATACACCATAATTACACCTCTGGTGCTTTCTCGGCCGGATTCGCTCCTGTAAAAATATTAATCACGGGGAATGAGACTTAAAAGTCCCAGTAACCAAAAATTAATATGTAATGATGCATGCGGATGTAACTAATCATGCGATTGCTAAGTGGGCACACAAAACATTTAACCGAACAATATTTTCAAACAAACCGAACAAGTATTTAATTGCATGATTGCACCTTATATCCTTCTTTCACCATGCTCGGACGCCAAATCACCCGGCCAAAGGTGAGTTGGACCAAGCGACACGCCACTCATTGGGTCCAATGAGGGCTTACCACGTGGTAATAATTAACCGAACAGAAATTCCCATTAACACCATACATTAAAATACCCTGACAAGTCATGCATCATTCAAATATCCAAACAGGAATATATCCGAACAATAATATCTCATCATGATAAACAAAAATAAATTTTTAACCCACTTGACAATAATTTCAAACAAGTATATACAGTATTTATTTTCAATAATTCATAATTTTTCCAAACAACAAAACAACACATAACCATTCACAAACACACTCATCACAACACATTAATAATGGTTACCTTGTGTCTTGAATAACAAGTTCCCCTTCACAACTCCTTTTTCACCACTATCTTTGTCAATATAATCTACATAATTATTTCACAATATTATATATTAATTTTACATTAAAATAAATAACTCTAATTTAAATAGTTAGAAAGTCTTAGATCTATAATCTATATTAACACTAATTTAAGATTTATACCTCATTTAACTTCTCAAATTCTTTTCTAAAATTCTCGTACCCTAATAAACTATTTTTTTATCTTCAAATCATTTCTAGTATCACAATTTCATCCTTCTATATTCTAAAAATTCGTCCAAAAATAAATTAAAAATTTTAAAATTATCCTGAAGCCTCAAATCACCTTCTATAACCTCAAAAATACCTATTCATACTTAAATAAATATTTAATAATTATAGGTTTATCCCTACATTTCAGATTCCACATAAATTCAACCATATAAATCTATATTTTAACTCAAAAATTCTTAAACATGAGTTTCAATCCTCAAGAAAATATTCTATAATATTTATTATATCCCTAAGAGTTTTAACCTATATTTTTAATCCATCATATCATCAGATTAACTATCCTATAGAAAAATCCTAATCAAAATATTTACTCTATCCTACAAAATAATCATATCACTAGAAAGCTAATATTATTTAGAAAATAACTATAAATTAATTTTGTAATTAAATAAATTCTTAAATGCTAATCTAAACAGGAAAGTTAGAACATACCTGAAGACAAAGAAATAATCCCCCCTTGCGAGAAAACGCCGAGCAACGTGAGAGGAAGAGAGAAAAATAATATAAAAATGGGATTGTAGTCCCAAAATTATATTTAAAAAAAACTATAGGTTTGAATTTAATTATTCAAACCTTGGGCCAAAAGTTGCAATTTCCTCTAAATTGCATTTTAGCCTCTCATGCTTCCTAATGCACACACCCCCTCCTTTTATACATGAAGGTACCTCTTCTCTTCCCTCATCTAACCAATGTGGGACTTAGAAACAACAACCTTCCACCCTTTTTTTTTGTTCCTTCTACCTTCTTTTTTTTAACACACATAAAAAAATTATTTATGTATTATATCTTAACTAAATATTGCTTATGTGATTTTAAATTTAAATTTTTAAATTTATAATTAAATACCTAACCATAATATCATTTCTAAATAACCTCAAATAATATAAATTCCTATTATTATCATTTTTTCCTCAAAATCTAAATTTCACAATTGTTTTATTATATAAAAATCAGGATGTTACACAAAGCCTCAAAATTGTCATGTTTGTTTTATTTGTCTTGCAGGTAATCTGGGACTATAGAAATCAGAGGAA
Organism: Prosopis cineraria; assembly: GCF_029017545.1. Classification (NCBI taxonomy): domain Eukaryota; kingdom Viridiplantae; phylum Streptophyta; class Magnoliopsida; order Fabales; family Fabaceae; genus Prosopis; species Prosopis cineraria. The sequence continues at coordinate 26,344 of NW_026556316.1, read as the reverse complement.
ACACCATAACAGGACCTCTTTGATCGAGCAACTGAAATCGAGCTTGTTGGATCTTCAATGAATATTCATCAGCCATAAAAAGTGGCACAAAAAGGCATAATCAAAGAGCGGAAATCAGTCTTAAAGAAGCAACAGTTAGAAGAGTATGGTTCATTTTTATTGAAGCAAGGAGTTCCAAAGGACAAGGAGGACAAGGAGCTGGAATGAGTACGTGCAAGATAATAATTTTACTGAATTATCAGCAATTGGATAAGATTGCAAAGACTAGCAAGACACCATCTCTCATGTTTTTTTCTAATGGAATCTTTAAGAATGATGCTGCATAGGGTTACATCCTTTGGACCCCCGGGTTTCTCTGGTGTCACGCTATGCTTTATCCATCTTAAGCAGGTGCGATTCTTCTTGCGTAAGGCAGAACAACACTTGGACCTCCGACGCTTCAACCAAGATGTGCAAAAGATGCTTCACAACTTCAAGTAAGGGTTTGTGGAAATTCTTCCTAGAAAGTACTTGCCTAGGTGGAATGAAAATTTTAATCTTTTGTCTCATTTTAACTTGCATGACCTTGCTCTTAATGTTTGAAGTCCTTTAATCCTTTGTTCAAAAAAAAAAAAACGAGACCATAGGTCCAGACTGATCACTTCCATCAAAACCTTCATCTGATTTGGTTTGAACCTTAAGGTTAGCAAAGTCCACCGGCCTTCCATTAGGTGCTGTTTGAGATTAAGATACTCGTTTGGATGGAAATTGGAATTGGGATGGGATAAGAAATTGAATGGGAATAAGAATGTGAGCAAGAATAGAAACTCTCGAAAGACTTTTTGACATGTAAAGAATTAATGCTTCTCTCGCCCTGCCCCCTGGGGGACACCTTTATTTATTTATTTATTTATTTTTTAATCTGCCAAAACCAAGTCTAATCTTCACAGTCCGAACACCTTAAAACCAACTAGTTTGGATATGATTTATCTACCAATGGATTAATAAATTCACAAGCGGCAATCAACATCTAATTTCAATATCATTTCATTAACCCACCGGGAGGTGAGATCTGTTAAGATTCATATCCACTGGTACACTCAGCCCCGCTTTTAACTTGACACACGAGTTCATAAAGTTGAATACGTACTCCTAGATGAACATTCCTATCCTACCCATGCATATATGTTGCTTTCATCTCAACCGAAAAAAGGAAAAGTATAAATTGGCAGATATTACATACTTGGGAAAATGGCAATCAAGTCTCAAAATATCAATTTTATACTAGTTAAATCCTAACTAATTCTAAAAGGCCAATCAAGTCCATGCTGTTTTTCCCCAATCAGAATTACAAAAGAAATGACAAAAATGCCCCTATGAGTAAATATAACATGTACACTCATCAGCTCCAACATTTTCCTCCCGATTTGCCTTTTTCCTGCCATTAATGAAAGCTGTATGTAAATAGTGGAGTTGTATGTTGAAGAATACTCATTCCTGAAATAAAATTATGATTGGAAGAGGTGAATTGCCTTAATTATTGACTCAAGGAAGCTTAAGGAGTTGTGCTGATGCGTGTAGACAGGTTTTTTTTTTCCTTGCAAATACTTGCATCTGAACAAAAAGGTTTACTCCATGAAGGTCTGATTTCTTGGAAAATGGCTTTTGTAAAGAAAAAGATGGAACGGTTTTCTGCAACTGAACATGAAAGATTTTTTTTTATTTCACGTTTCTAAATATTTAGCATGAAGATTCGACATTTTGCAACTGAAAGTGTAAGAAATTACTATCGAGTGTCCATATTTTAAGATAGAACGCTGTCACTGTTTAACTGATGTGAAAATCACTTATGTCAAAAGCAACTTATTTCTAAGTGATATATTATTACATTTTATTTTATTTCTTATAAGTTGATATTATTGGGTACGATGGAAAGTAGTTGTTTAAAGAAAATTTTTTGTTATTTTCATTTTGGTGGAGATATTGTAAAAGATATGCATGGGACAATGCATTATGATAGGGGGAGTTGTAATGGAAGAATGATTAGAGAAGGAATGTCTCTTGAATGACTTGTTAGATCGATTTCATCATCCTTGAATTGTGATTTAAATGGAATAGAGTTGAAGTACACAGTGAAGTTTGATTGCAATGCTCTTTTAGACCTTAAAGATGATGAAGGGATAAATCAATTAATGAAATTGAATGATAATTTTGCTCATGTGTACATCATTGGAAGGACACAGCAAAGTACAAAGGCAACAAAAGATTCAATTGATGGATAAGTTTTTTTAATAGTTGCATAATTAATATTATGCTAATATGAATATGGATGGTAGTACTAAACATGATTTGAATGAAAATGCAGAGCAGGATGTTCAGCTGAGAATTCACATGCTACACAAGATCTTGAAGTTCTATCATGTGTAATACAAAGTATCCCAACACCAATGCCTAAACTAAATGCAACGAAGTGGAAGGATTTGCTAGTGGGACCTGGGCAGATTTTTGCGAATGCTGATGATTGTAGACAAGCAATCTACGAGTATAGTATTGCACTATGCATGTTATCTTCGTAGTTCATAGGAGAAAATATACAATGACACTATATATCATGTTGAGACCCATGAGATGTCAAAGCCAAATGCATTGACAATATCTAAGCTCATAAGCCAAACCTTTTTGCCGCCTCCTAGAACATCTCGATCAGCTGGCAAATCTTGTCATGTGAGGACTGAGTCTCAATATCAGTAGAAGAAGGTTTATCATTGTTTTCATTGTTATAAAGCAGGTCGTGCATGGAAGAGATGTAGAAATCTAAAACCAAGTTGATGTTATTGTAAATGGGTTACCACATGAACTTGAATTTGGGTGATATACATATATGGATAGTTTTAGATCAAGTTAGATTTAGTTAACATATATAGGTTTTTATACATATATATTGGTAGTATTGGGGGATTTTTTTGGTACATAGCAACCCCTCTTATATTAATCCAAGTTCATGCTTTTGTGTATGTGGACAACTGATATGTGCAGATGTATTAGATGAATTAATACATGCAACTTATATGTACATTTCATTTCTTCTGTAATCACTAAAAGTGTGCTGTCTTAAAATTTCGAATAGAGGTTGCAAATTATCTGTAAGGCAGTTGCAAAATTTGGTATGTCAATTGCAAATTACTGGAGCCATGTCCTAAAATAATTTGATAGCTTTGCAAGTTCAAGAATTCAAAGTTATTCTACTCAAAATTTCGAGAAAGAGTTGCAAATTATTCGTAATAAAGTTGCAAAATTTAGTATGTCAGTTGCAAATTACTAGAGCGTTATCCTAAAATAATTTGATAGCTTTTTAAGTTTAAAAATTTAAAAGCTATTCCACCTAAAATTTTGAGAAGGAGTTGCAATTTATTTGTAATGAAGTTGCAAAATCTGGTATGTCAGTTGCAAATTACTGGAGCCATGTCCTAAAATAATTTGATAGCTTTGCAAGTTCAAGAATTTAATAATTCTTCCACCTAAAATTTTGAGAAGGAGGTGCAAATTATTTATAAGAAAGTTGTAAAATTTGGTGTCTCAATTGTAAATTATTGGAGCATTATCCTACAATAATAACTTTAAGAATTCAATAATTCTTTCACCCAAAATTTTAAAAAAAAGTTGCAAATTATTCATAAGATAGTTGCAAAATTTGGTGTCTGAATTACAAATTACTGGAGCGTTGTCCTAGAATAATAACTTTTTTAAAAATTCAATGGTTATTCCATCCAAAATTTTGACAATCAATGGCAAATTTGTCTCGAGCTAGTTGCAAAACTGGGTATTTAAATTGCTTGATAACTTGTTGATTGGGTATAATGTATAACTTGAACATTATAAATACGTTTCAATATTAGAAGTTGGGAATAAAATTGTGAAAACAAATTACAGAATTACAAAGTTACAAACTTGATTAATTGGGTACAATGTATAACTTCAAACTTAAAATCCATTTGAGCATGTCATCACTTGTATAAATTAGATAGTCCCCCTTCAGCTAAGACACTTAGGGAAAAAAATTGAAGAAGAAGCAATTTCTACATAATCAAAATGATGAATGTTGATGAGAATCAGACTCTTCAACTAGACAAATGCATCACACCCATCAAAGATTAATGACCAAAATGGATTACAGATTAATGACCTAAGCAACTGATCACTTAAGGTAGAGAAGAGACGTCAAACAAGACTAAAATAGAAATGACAGACAGCTTTATTGGACAGCTCGGGGAAGAGACGACAGAGAGCTTTACTTGCTTGCAATGAGATAGGGAAGAGACGATGAACAGGACAAGGAAGGAAGAGACAATGAACAGGACAGGAAAGGAAGGGACGACGAACAGGGCAGGGAAGAGTAGAGAAGGAGAAACCTCAAATTTTCATCAACCAAATAAGAGTATTCCAATTATTTCTCATTATATTAAAATGCCACTCAAAGACCTAGAGACTTAATTGACCTTTCAGAATCTCTTAAAACTTACCTTGAATAAAATTGATCTTTTAAAACCTAATTGTCATTTTTCCTACATACTTTTCTATATTCCTAAAATTTGTTTTGATGAACCTATATACAACGTCATCTACCTACCAACTCTCCAATACTTCACGGGAAACTCAACTGCGAAATGTAACTGCTAAGATCGAAGATGAGAGCCTCGTGTAGTTACATATATGCATTGAGAGGAAAGGCACGCAGAAAAGTTACGTAATGCAAGACAGCAACGGAAACAATCCAATAATCCTCGTGTACGAATGCAATTAAAATGATCGAGCAAGGAGCTCGAACAACAAAGGAAGCATCAAAGAATACGTCGTTCTGTAGCTGACATGGACTTTACAACCCTCCGATTTATGGACTTAAAATCCTGAAAAATGCAGACGGAATATGCTCTGATTGTCTTCTGCCGGCATCAACCTCCTAATCGACAGACCAGTAATAGCTAAATCATAGAGAGCATATAATTCAGAAACACGAGGCACAAAGTAGGTAAGTCAGCGAACTATGAGGGAACAATTACAAGAAGCACGCAAGCTCAGTGCAGCAATTGATAATACAGTTGTAGAAAGCTGAACTGGCAAAAATCTGAAGAGCGAAGATGACCTCTTAGGTATTTACAAGCATGATAATGAACTTCAACAAGACATTCCTGAGCTCAAAGGCAAGATGGTTTTATCACCCGAAAATTAAAGTAAGGAGGACTAGCACACCAATCAACAAAAAGAGATTCTTCAAAACATTGTCTTCATGCCGGTTCCCCTGACCAGTTGGGCGGGTGAAATCACGTGCGTGTCCTCCATGAAAGGCATTATATCCAAACGGATAACCAGAAGTTGTTCCATAAACCGTGGCATCTTGAAAGCCATGGAATTGAATATTAAGAAGAGATGGGATAAAACCACCAAAGGCCGTAGAAAGGGTGAAATTTCCCATCCTTCCAGTTGCCATGGGTATGAATCCTCCCATCAATCCAACGCGATAATTTCCAAACGGATTGGCTTGTGGTGGAGGAGTGGCTTGTGCTGTAGGAGTTTCTTCAGGCCTCTGCCCTGCAGGCCGACGGGGAATCTCCATTCCAGGGTAAGACTTTGTTCTGGGATCAGTCGATGTTTTACCCCTCCCATATAATGGAACCAGCTTATCTTCCTGTACAAGAGCCTTACAAACCGGACATTCTTGAGAATGCGAGTGATGGTGGAGCCATTGATAGAGACATGGCCAACAGAATAGATGACCACACAGAGTGATAACTGGGTCTTGGGCTAAATCGAAACAAATATTGCATTCAAAATCCCCAGCATCATTCGAATCACTCCCTGAGCAAGCTGGCCTTTGAGAAGACGTGCTCATCGATTCCCCTAACCCATTCGCCATGACTCACCCCTTAAACCTTCAAATGCACAAACAAAACCCTCTTCATCTTTTTTTATGGCCGAAAGGGGTACTTCATAAATTTCTCAAGAAATTTTTTTCATTCGCGAATTTTTCACAAAATAAACAAACCAAAAGAACAATCCCTTACACCCAAAAAGAACCTAAAACATAAGAAAAACAAAACCCTCTTTATCAATCAGGGAATTATGTAAATGAAAAATTAAAAAATGCTTAAGAAAATCTGGAACTGCTACAAAACGCAAAGCATCATCGGCAGCCAATGGAGGATAAGATTAATAGAAATCACCAATTTCATTCAAAGTTAGAAATCAATAGAAAAAGAAACTTTCAAATGACTGGATTGCATATTCAAGAAACAATTAAAAAAATACTAATGAAAGAAAAGATCCTCGCTATAAAGCAATACAAAATCAAGGAAAGAAAACAAAAAGAAAACGCTCAAATCAAGCAAGTGGAAGCGTTAATAAGGACCAAGGAATGAGGAAAAGGAGGGATCCCGGAACGGTAACCAGGACATAACGATCATCAAACTCCACATCAGACAAAATGGCGATTGAAAATTAATAAGAAAAGGGTGCAAGTTAGCAAGAAGATTGGTAGTCGAAACTTACAATTTGCTTGAGACTCGATAGGCAGGTTGGGGACGGAAGAGAAATCAAATTGAGAGTAAAGGCTCTTTAAAACCCCAAAAATGGCGATTACTGGGGAAGCCTGCGGAAGCTTCCAGGTTTTTCCGGTTTTGTCCGTATGAAGTAATCCACGCCTCCATGGAAACTCTTTGAAATTATTTTTATTTTATTATTTTAAAAATTAATATTTTATAAAACATGTTTTCAAAGTAAAAATAATAATAAAAATAAATTTTCTTGTTTTTGAAAACAATGATTGCAGAACTTTTTAAAGTTATTTTTTATTTTTTTATTACTTAAAATAATATTTTATTTTTTTATTTTATAAAATATTTTTTAAAAACATGTTATTAAATAAATTTTTTTATTATTTTATTTTAAACAATAAAATATTATTTTTAAAATAAATTTTCAAACTGTATTCTTTATGTTTTCATTAGATGGAGAGTTCCAGAGATGCTGCTTCCATACTTTTTAGTTTTTATAAATCTGATGAAGTTTTTTAAATTTTAATTAAGAAACGACAAACATATAATTTTTACTTTACATAATATATATATATATATATAATATAAAGTACCCAAAAAAACGGCAAAGGCTGCTAAAAATTTTATTATAGAAATTAGAAAGAATAAGTATATATTTTAAAAAATATTTTTTGGACTTATACATCGTATGAGTACCATATTAGTTACTAAATAAAAAAAACAAAAATCGTGCTCAGTGCATCCCACCAGGAAGTTTTCTTTGGCCACAACCAGGAATTTTTTTTTTTTTAGACTTTCAATATTGTTGATTTATTTGATATTTAATTTGTAGAGATTGCTCATGTGTCACATGCTCACATTTAATATTCATATTTTGAAATTCAATTATTAAACATATTATATGAGAAATGATTGTTCACTAATTATATGAGAAGTAACTTTTTAAAATTGCTTAAAAATTAAGTAAAAACAAAGAAACATAGATAAAATATCGCAATATACAGAAAATAAAGACGCAAAGTATTGCAAACAAATTATGATAACACACAAACATATATCCTTGACTACTTCAACCCTTTCCTATGCTGGACGAGAAGTCATGATCAAGTCAGTTCTCAATGCAATTCTAGTGTATCCAATGAACTGCTTCAATTTTCCACTTAAAATTTGCAAGGAGCTCAACATTATAATCTCCTATTTCTGGTGGGATAGGCATGCGAATGGAGGAAAAACACATCGGAGATCCTGGGAAGTTGTTAACAAATTCTAAAGACATCGTTGGTATGGGATTCTGTGACTTTGAGAAGACGAATAATTCTTTACTAGCTAAAACAGCTTGGAGGTTAATTCAAAATCCATAGGTACTATGGGCTCAAGTGCTTAAAAGTGTGTATTTTCCTAAAGATGAATTTGTTGATGCAAAGAAAGGTTACAAAGCCTCATGGTGTTGGTCGAGCATTGTTGACGGTAGGGATTGTCTATTGAGGCACCTTCTTTGGGATATTAGTGATGGCACTTCTATTCGAATTTGGGGGGTGACAAGTGGGTGCCGAATGTTGTCTTTCCTAAGAAACCTGAAGATAATGATTCCTATATTGTGAAATATGGCAGAGTAAGTGATTTAATTGTTGATGGTGTATGGAATGTTTCTCCTATCTGCAGTTTTGTCCCACCTCTTATACTGAATGCTATTATTAAAATTCCTATACTGAATGCTATACTGAATGCATCTACAAATGAAGTTTACCAGGTAAAATTAGGCTACAGACTGGAAAAACTGCAGTGCAGGATTCTTTATTTAGACCTGGCCCTTCTTGGTCACTCTCTACTGGCATTTGGAAACTTATCTGGAAGATCCACTATGTACCCCAAGCGTATCTTATCTAAAGCTGTGGTAACAAATTATGCTCTTTTTAACAAAAGGAGATCTAGCACCCAGGTATGCCCTCTTTGTAAATTTGAAATTGAGACATTGGAACATCTTTTCTTTCTTTGTCCCTGGGTTCGACCTGTCTGGTTTGGGAGTAATTTTGGCTTTCAATTTAATATTTCTAATATTACAAGTTTTGAAGCCTGGTGGGAGTTTCCTGTGGATATCAAAAATGGATTTTCTAATTTTGACATTGCTCTCATTTGCTGGATTTTATGGCATATTTGGAAAACAAGAAGTGACAAAGTTTTTCAATTTATATACCCCAATCCAAGTACTGTTATAGAGCTTGCTAATGCATCACATAAGGAGTACAGGGCCACCTGTGTTGCACTTGCTCCCGAACCAGAAGTCCACACTATTCAGCCAGTGAATATTTCATGGAAACTGCCTGCTGAAGGTTTTCTCAAAGTTAATATTGATGGAGCCTTCAAGGAAAAATCTGCACATGCCTCTATTGGAATTATCACCAAACTGGTGCTTTTTTATGGGGCTTTTCTGATAAAATTAAGTCTATCTCTGCTTTTATGACTGAAGCATTAGCTTTGAAACGAGCTCTTATGTTAGTCATATATCTTGGTCATGATAAAGTTATGTTCGAATCTGATTGCAAACTTTTGGTAAACTGCATTGATCATTGCCAACCTGATCTATATGATTGGAGGTGTAGAAGTATCATACAAGACAGCATTGTTGCTCTAGCATCTAAAGCTGGATTTTTTCTTCAATTTACTCCTAGGAGGGGTAACTTAGCAGCTGTCCTTATTGCAGCTGAAGCTTTTAAGGAAGTGAGCCCTGTAGGGTGGGTGTTCACATCATCAATTTCTTTGTCTTTCGTTCTAGCCACTGATGTTCGTGATGCTACGACGCCTTACAATGTCTACTTCTCCAAATGTCAGATTAGGCATTGGCTAATTTCCTTTGTTGTTCATTTTTTTTTTTTTGGTTGTTGCTTCTGTTTTCGTACTTTATTTCCTCGACTTTGTCGTTGGTTTTTTTTTTTTAATGATATTGCAGGATTCATGACCAAAAAAAAAGTTATAAGATGTTTCTTTGACCGTTTATAAATATTTCATAAAAAAAATCATAAAGATGATAATACGTTTATTAGTTTCAAATTTGTTTCAATTATTAATTTGGTTTCTCCAATTTAATTTTATCAATTTGGTCGTTTTCACTTTTTTAATTATCTTGTTAGTCATTTAACTTTCAAAATACAAATTTACCCTTACATTAATCTAATGTATAAATTATTTTAATAAATTAGCATGTATATATAGTTAATTGAAAACAAATTAGCTCACTAATTATTTCAAGGAAAAACACTACTTTTTAATCTGAGTTTTAGTTTAGATCTCTATATTTTTCTCAATGTTTCAAGTTCTTATACCTTTTGTATACTGTAACATTAGTCTCTTCATTTTTAAAGGAATGTTGATTTGACACAATGTTAAATAATTTTTTTGACATGTTTGTTAACACTGTCAAATTTGTGCTGCTGTGTTAAATTGGTATTGACTTTTTAATTAGCAAAAAAAATTTAAAAAAAGTTAGCCTAGATTAAAAAAAAAACTCTCAAAGAGAGAATAGAAGGAGTGAAGCTTGTTGTTGGAAGAAGAAAGGAGATGTGGGTGAACATCCCTTTCATCGCACCTTGGGTATGTTCGGTTTACTCATCAACTGAGGTTAGGGGTGATATCAATCTCAATTGAGGAGTAAAAAGTTGATTACAATGTCTCATATCTTGTTTGGATGAAAAAAAATATTGAATGAGCTTTTGAAGTAAAATCAGTTACAATCGAAATCACTTGATAGAGCTTTTCAACGTAACGCCCATTAAAAATGTTGGGGGATATTAAAGGTAAAAAAAATATCAATTTCTCTCTCCTCATATCCTCTAACGCCTCACTAGATCGCTTGCTTATCTTCTTCCTATCTTTAGGTCCTATTCATCTTCTTTGCTTTCCATTCGTTCAATTTTCACAAGCACAACTATTGCCTCTCCTCGCCATTGTTGCCGTCTGAGGAGGTGCCAATAAAATTCAACGAGCAAATAGTGCACGCCGTTGATAAAAGCCATTCTTTTGCGATTATAGATTTAAAGGCTGTGAACAGGGGTGAAGAAAAGATGAGAGGGTTAAGTATAATATTATATTATAATTTTTTATAAACAATATATAGTTTAATTTATTAATATATAATTATTATAACTTATTAATATTACATTATAATTTATATTATAATACATATGACTTAAATATAATCATTATTAATATATATCTATAACATTGTAACAATTTCTCTAAATCTAAATATTCTAAATTATGACATTAAAAAATAATTATAATTATATTACGTGATTTATAATTTATTAATATTTTTTTACATATTTACTCTATTTTTTAATCTAATTTTTTTAAAAAAATTGAAATTTTAAGTTTAATATTTTTTAGAAAATATTAAATTAATTACAAAGGTATAAAACAAAAAATTTATGTTTATTTTTATTATTATACATCCCAACTGATTTTTAAATTAAATTATTTAAATAAATTTTAATTTATTCAACTGACTTTTTAAAAAAAAAAACTGTCCAAATATAAATCACGTTAAAATCACAAACTTTTTTTAATTTTAATTTATTAACTTCAATTGACTCTAACCTTAATTATAAAATTTTTTAATCGAAACACACACCTTGTCCCTTCCTTTGACGTAACCCCTCCTCTCTCTTCTTAGCCCACTTCATCACACTATGCTACAAACACTTTACCTCTCTCATGACCAGCTTGCATGCCTTCACATGGCCACTGGTATAGAGTCCTTCCCTCAACTTGAATTCTCCACCATTGCCATACCCACAGACCATGATAATTGGAACCACTTGTCCCCCCCTCGTCATTTGGAAAGCCTTCATCAGTGCCCTAGACGACTTCCACTGCTGACATCCTCGGCCCCCAAAGCAGAAAGGAAGAAGGCTACAATTCTATGTTGACAGAAGTAATCGTGGTAGACTAAGAAGCAACCCATGAGGTTGAGGATTTTAAGGATCTTAGATTGGTGCACCTTCTGAGTTTTGATATCAGTTGCCAAAGCCCTTACTGGTGCCAACAAGAGCGTTGGACAATGGGCAGAATAGTCAGTAGAGAGAATTTGAGAGTTTTTATCAGCCCAACTTTTTTTAAAAATATATGATGTCACTTTTTTTAATTCATTTTATTGATTAAAAAGTACATCTCAGTAGCAATTAAATATATCACCACAAATTTGATGTTAGTAGACACACGTCAATAATTTTAATATTATTTGTACCACCTTAATATCTCTTTAAAAATAAAAGGATTAATGTTGTAAATAAAGAAAAGCAAATTTGAAACATTGAAAAAAGGTACAAAAACTTAAATCAAAACTCAAGCAAAATATAAAAATTATAAATTATAAGTTCAGTAATATTGTCTTTTGCATATTCACTAGCTATAAATGTAAAAGAATTTTGGATATCAAACAAAATATAAGTTATTGTTTTAACAAATTAGCGTCATATTGTGATAATAATATATATTGAATATGTAAAAAGTATTATTAAAAGTTTACTTACTAATTAAATTAACGAGTAGTATTATTAAAATAAAGAATTGAGTTATGATTTTAATAAGTTCATTTCTTGCTATAACAATATATATATATATATATATATATAATTTTATAACTAAAGATATAGCTAGTGACGAATCCCAAGGGGGCCAGTAGGAGGTGTGGCCCCCACGTTTGGAAATTTCCTTTATAAATGGTTGGGTTATTGTTTATAAAAAAAAATATTAAAATCACCTTTAATCCCTTACTTTTAAATAAAATTTTAATTATAGCCTCTCATAAAATAATTTCTGGATTCATCCATGATATCAACCCTTTGGTGAGGTGAGAGATCATGAGTTCAAATCTCTCTACCACTTTAGAGGCAAACTTACGTAGAGTTGAAAATAAAGGTTGAGTCTAAAGGGCTGAGCTTGCAGACCCTATTTAAGCAAGGGTTCGAGACTTGAAAAATGAGGGTTTTTAAGATAATAGGGCTTTTGAGACCCGATCCTGATAAGCTCTAAAAAAATAGACTTGAGCTCTAGTAGCCTTCTAAGGCCTGTTATCCTTTTTTTTTTTTTGCAATCTATGTAAAAACAGTGCGTAGAGGAAAAATCTAAAGCTTAAACTTTTCTAATTTCTGATCTCTCGACTCTCACTCTCTCAACCTTCTTTATTTGATTGAAACTCTCACTCTCTTAGCCTAAAGATTAAAGATTTGAAGTCATTTATCTGCTCTCCCATTAGTTGTCGCTTATCTCTGCCTCACTCAATATCTCTGCTCTTCCATTAGCAATTGGCCATCCATGCCTCGTCTTTGATCTTTGCCTTACTCAAGGTCACTCAGCTCTCCTTCCCACATTTTCTTGTCCTATTGCCCCTCACGTGTATCACATCTGCTCTCCCTCATGCCTCTCACGATCCGCTTTCCACTTGCAATTGATGTCTTGCCATAGATGCTAGGTAGTTGATACTTTGATCTTAGATTGCCTTATATGGGTGCTTTGATTCTCACCAAGTTTAATTAAAGTAATTTTTTTGCCAACTGGAGTAATTACCTTGATTTATTTTATGTTTAATTTTAAAATATTCTAATTAAATTATAATATTAATTTTTATAATTAGGCTTACAGGCCTGATACTAAGCCTTTTATATAAGAGTTGGGCTTCAAGATTTAGAAGAATTTTAAAAAATCGAGCTTTAAAGCCTGAGCCCTTAAAGACCGTTCGCCTCTTTCTCAACTCTAAACTTAGGGGACCAAGTTGATAATTGAGATAAATTTAAAGGATTGAAAATTTCATTATTTTGAAAGTATTTAACCAAACAATTGAAATAATGGAGGAACAAATTTAAATTGGATGTATTTATTGTGTATATTTTAATGCTCCTCAAACATCATGCACAATATCCAACTAAACAACCAATGGTATATGACTTATGTAATAAGAGCACATGACCAAATAAATAAAGTGTGCATGGAGAAATTATGGGTTAAAAGATATTTTTTAGTGTCTCGTGCCTTAGAGTTACATGTAATGTATTTTTTCTATAGTGGGCTTCTTGCTATTAAAAAACTAACTTTGATTATTAGTTGACCTAAAAATTACAAAAAAAAAAACCTCAAAAATTATAAAAACATGTCCATAAAATTACAAATAGGAATCCTATAAAAAAATTTTAATATCAATTAAGTCTTTAAGATAATATAATAATTTATAAGTTTTTCTCCAAAATTTATAAGTCCTCATTCAAAAAATTATAGCTAGGGTAAAAATGTCTTCATTTATAAATAACAAATATATTAGTTAAATTGTAAATTTTAAGAGAATATCTAAATCTCAGGAGTTAAATTGTAAGTTGAGTGTAAATATTTTGGTCTTTTACATAGGGAAAAAAGAACATTTATATCCTAGTATTTATATGTAATTTAAAAAACTTAATTAATATTAATTTTCTTAGAGGTTATTTATATGTTTTTATATGTCCTTTTTTATAATTGTTGATGTCATTTTTTATAATTTTGAGTCAATTAATAATTAAAGTTAACTTTTTTAATGACATGATGCCCGATGCATTATTTTTAAATATTACATGAGAAAATCGCACTACATATAAGTTTAAAATATTAAATGCTCCCAAGTAAATAGTTAAAAAAAATTTCCATTCAACCCAAAATATATCTCACTCTCAAAACTTTTTTTTTACTATAAATACAATAATAGTACTCTCTCTGTTCTAAATTTTAAGACATTTTTGAAAAGAGATTAAGTGTCCTAAAATATAAAATATTTAAATAAAAATAAGGTTTCATTAATAATACTTTTCAATATTACCTTTTTCATTATATTCTCTTGCTTTGATTTCTTTTTTTTTATGAATGGAATATTCAACAAAGAGCATTTTTAAAAATTTATATTTATATTTTGAAAAAATATGGTTGTAAAATATATTTAATGAACTTTATTAGTATGTATGATTTTATGTAAGAGTATTTTATAAATTAAAATAGATAGAATATATGTTAATAATATTTAAATACACTCAAACAACCTTCCTTTCTTCTTCCTCTGTCTTCACTTGTTAAAATAATACCAAAGATATCTAGTAAAAAATACTCATATTAAAACAACATGCAAAGCTTATTTAATAACTATTAATTTATCTTAGGATAAAAGAGAAAATTAATTTTTAAATTATAAATCCATAAGTATGTGAGATTCTAACTTATTTTTCATACGATGTTCTTCTTTAATTTTTAAAAATGATGCAACCTAACTTTTGCTGTTAATAAAATTAACTTGATTGTTAGTTGACCCAAATGATACTTGTAACACACCAAATTTTTTTTTAAAAATAATTTAACTCAACCATAGTTGGGTTACAGCCACCCAACATATTTTTATATCAATAATTTCAATATAAAATATTTTATAATTGGCTTCAACTCACACACTATAACATTTCAGATAAATTTTTACCTCCCACATGCCATTAGGCTAAATCACATTTGTCCATCATTATCCTCCCAACAAGTAAAATAAGCAATTTAATAAATTTTTAACACAAGCCAATTATTTGGTCTTATAATCATGCCATTTTAACCAATATAAAGTAAACCAAATATTAAAATTACAGTCATCCAAATTGTACCAAAAATAGAAATAGTTTGAAAGGCATGATTACATTTATATATTCATATAATTGATAATAAATAAAAAGCCCTAATATTGGCAATATAACACATTATAAATCATAAATTAAATACTCAAAAGAGACAGTGGATCTATACCACTAAGCCTCTGGGACTCCTCCACGTGTCACTCGTGGCTCTTCTCTTGAAAATTGTTAACCACATAATGAGACTCAAAAGTCCCAGTAATCAAAGCCAATTTATGATAGTGTATACAAACAGTTAAGTGTGTGCTTACTAAATAAGAATTAAAAATAATATAATTCCAACAAATATAAGAAATATTATAATAAACACAAACAACCATCCTTATATCCCTCCATTAACCTCGAGCTGTAGCCCTCACTCGGTGTTAAATTACCCGGCCAAAGGTAGATTAACCCGAGCCCTTACAAGCCATCTATTGAACTCCAATAGGGGCGTACCACGTGGTACATAAATACAATAATAATAGCAAGTCTCCCAACACCTCCCATAATAATTAAACAAATTCATAATAATATTGCACAATTATACAATATTACAAAATTCATAATTTTCTCAATAATCACCCAATTAACATGAAGTAACACTAATCACAAATTAAAAGCATGGTTACCTTGTGGCTTTTTCAATAAATTATTCCTTAAAATTTCTCTCTCACCACAATCTTCACCAGTAATACAATCTACAAATAACATATTATTTATAAATATTAGTTTTAATTTTTGAAACTAATAAAATAATTCTAATAATAGAATTAAAAATATAACATAATTCCTAATCTCAATCTTAATACAAATCTATAGTTAATACTATTAAGTAAAATTTTTAACTTCTCTTTTAATTATCAATAAACATTAATAATCTAAAAATCAACTTCTAAACTAATTTTTATTATCAAAATTTTCTTTTTATTTCATAAATTCGTACCTAAAATACTCAAAAATTAAAAATTAAGTCTCTAGCTTAGAATCATAATCCTATAGCCATAATAATTCATTTCTCATCCCAAATAATCATCTAAACCTCAATAAATCAACATATATTTTCAGATCTAGTCTAGAATTTGATTCATAAGCCACAAATTCAAAGATCACCAATAAATTTATACTCTAGAACATTTATTATACTACTGACAACCTCAAAAATTATATTTATTCAACATAAATTCATCCCTCTTCTAGATCTTAAATTTTCTACCACTACAAACTCAGAAACCAAAGAAGAAGGATGACTAAGAAAAATTTTAGAACACTTACTTAATCTTGAAAAACTTAAAATCACACCCTAAATATCCTATTAAAAACTCTTATCTTAAAAGTTTAGATATTTCACACTGGCGACTCGCTTCTCTCCGCCTCAGCTCGTGCGCAGGAAAAGAATTGAAGAAATGAAAGGAGACGGGTGAGTTTTATAAAAATTCAGTGGGTCTCACATTTTTTTTATATTATTTCCTCTCTCTTCTTCTTCTTTTTTTTATTATTATTTTATTTTACTATTGAGGCGGCGGCCGAAAGCAAACTTCTCTTTTTCTTCTTCTCTCTTTTTTTTTGCATACCTTTTTTTTATAATAATAATTTAATAATATTTTTTTAATTAATTAATTAATAATAATTTTTAATTAATGTTTTTTAAAAAAATTTAATTTATAATTATATCCTAAGTTAGATTTAATGATCATTTCCTACTAATTTATTTACCTCTAAATATTTTTTAAAATTTTTATTAACCCAAATTAACTATTAAAATTTAAATTGGGATGTTACAATACTAGAAAAGAACAATAAAAATTACAAATTAGAATAAAAAAATTATAAAAAGGAAATTTAAAAAAATTATTGATATTTTTTGTAAATTGGAGCTTGATGTTAGGGAAAAAGCAAGACTCATTAAAAGAAATAAAAAAAACTTAACTTGTTTTTTTGTTTAGAGAGGTAAAATTTAAGAACCTAGCTTGTTACCTATAAAAGAAGCAACAGGCTTAGTGTAATAACTGAGAGGTAGACCAAACACTCACACCAAACAGAAAAACTAAGAAGAGTTAGGGGGGGAAATGATTCATCCCATAGAAAAATTACAAGAGTAAAACCTTGTGACAACCAAACACCGTTTTCTAAAAAGAAACGGTGACTAAAATAAACAACAAATAAAGGACCAGAGTTCTGAACAATTTTAGCAGAACCAAGATGATGCCAATAAACATAAATTAAAGCTTAAAGTTTGGAAGCATAACAAACAAACAGGATCTAAAAGCTTGAACACAATTAGAAAGTGACACCAACAAGGAAAAAACATGGGAGGAACGATAACTGGAGAGAAACATGACATGAAAAGAAGAATCGAATAACTCGGAAAGAAATATGAAAGCAAGAGGAAACAACAAAGAGGACCAACCCAGACAGAAGAAGAATAAGAAATTAAAAAACTAAAGAGAATGTAGAGGAACCAACGCGAAGCAATAAGAATTGCCATGAACGCAGAGATAAACGAGCTCTCATGTTTCTAAAGGAAATCCCCCTAAGCATTGGACATTTTAAAATGAAAATTAGATGGAAAATAGTAGTGGAACGGAGCACTATGGTAAAAAAAAGTTTTATATTTAAAAATTTATTTCGGGTTGCAATATTTAAAGGGCAAATATGAACACTCACTGTTACTTTTACTGTGAAAAGAACAATAAAATGCTATGTAATTGCTATTGAGAGTTGAGTCGTGGTCAATTTTTTATAACTTAATGAATTAAAATTTGAATCTTTATTAAAAAAGATGCTCATATTTTGCACTTGACACACTTAATTGGATAATAAATTATCGTATGATTATTTAAAATTAAAAATTAAAGTATATGAAATTTAATTAAACTAAAGACAGTACTTAATAAATCTATCCAAGTGCTTCCCAAAAGCATAGTCTTTTTTCTTGAAAAATGCCTAAAAGTATATCCAAAAATTTTTTATTTGTGTAAACTTTATCGAAAGATAAAATTTATCACACTATATTTTTATCTCCAAGATTCATAGATTTTTTTTTTTTTGAAAAAATTGCATATAAGGACCATTAAAGAACGTTATTTATAAATAATGACTAATAAGATATTAATTATTATTAAAGTGAGAATAAAAACTTTTTTTTTAAATGGATACCCGCAATGGTTTTTACTTGTGAACAACATATTTTAATAGTCTTTGTGTACAATGTTCCCATTTTTACCCCTCCAACAAACCATATATTACGCCCACATGGCTTTGATGTCTTGGGCTCCATGCATGGACCATGCGTTCATTGGCCCTACTAAACTGAAATATGCCGGAAATGGATTCTTACAATAAAGTGGACTTCTTAGTTACAAAATTTTTGGGCTTTAAAGTTACAAGTACTTTGAGGCCCAAAAAAAAGGTTCAATACTAATATTGTTGTACCTGTTTCGTTGAGACTTGAGATGATCCTCTTAAAATTATACCTGAGAGGCTTTGACGCAAACCCCATCTAATCATGACGCAAACCTTTTATATTTATTAATGCAGGACTCGCGGTAGAGAGCTAGAGTCTATGGATGTTATTATCCATATATGATAAAGTTGCAAAAAAATTAAGTTAAATTATCATGCCGATTTTGAAAGATGATAATAATAATAATAATAAAATCTGGTATGAAGCTGTAAACAATTTATTATCATTGAAAAAATTACTTTTGTCAAACTCAACAAGCTAAACTACCCATGTGAAGTGGTACATTTGAATCTGACCTGGTGGCACCGGGGTACGGATATTTTATCAATAAAAAGAAAATCTATTATAACGGCACTGCCCAGTCTTGAGAAATTAAATTAAACTTATCCTCTTATAACTACTGCAATAAGTTGATAAACGCGTGTATCTGAGATGAACAGCGTTAAATTTTAGAAAAGAATTCTAAAAAATATTTAAATTTGGTTGATCCATAAATCAATTAGGGTTTGGAGCCTGGAGGTTTCGTCAAAATTTAATCAATTTAATTTTTTTTAAACTTTTAGATAAACTAAATTCAAAGGCGAAGTAGACGAGTTTATGATTAATTATTTTAGTAACAAGTTTCAACCCAAGCAGTTCAGAGTACAGTTTCTCCAGACAGTACTGAGCCTTCGTTGGTATATTTTTCAAAAAATGATTCAGTTTTCATTTTAGAAATTTTAAAATACAGAAGGAGAAAGTAAGTGTGGAGAGGTGCAGTGGAGAGAGTTTCAGGTAGGGAATAAAAGAGATTCCAACCCCGCAGTAATCAACTGGTTAAAGGTTAATCTAATTTAATTAGAAATCTCAAATTTGAGTCCTAAATCTATAATAATAATTAAATTCTCAGTAAAAGTATACAAGTTTAAAAAGACGCTTGGTGTTGCTTGGATTACTTTAGTTTCAATTTATGCTTATCTACCACTGCCAAACAAAACGGTACGGAGTCCTCTTCTGACTTCCGAGCTTCCGAGAGTCAACGCACACCTTAAATAGCCTGCCTAGCTTCCTGCCCTTTCTTTGCTTTGTAAGTTCATCCCACTTTCCGTTAGGTTGTGTTTGATTTAAAAAGAGGGAGATTATTTTTAATAATTTTTTATTCAGTTTAGGAAAGAAGGAGGAAGGTAATAATTAATTTATTAATATATTCATATATATTAGTTTAAAATTTTTTAATTATTCTTTGTAGAAAATAATTTTATACCTTAATTTAAATTGCATAATTTCTTAAAAATTCACTCTCATCTTATCATATTGTCAATATGTGAATAAAAAATTAAACAAATAATTATAATGATAATAAATTTTTATAAAAAATAAATAACTCTCTTAACTATAAAATAAAATATGATGAATTGTAATTTTTTTAAAAAAAATCTAATGAGATCAGTCGAGGTCCAAAAGTGAAGCACAATCTAATATGAAAAAGATTTTTTTTTAGTTATGAATATACTTAGAATATTAAAAAGTAGATAAGGATAAAATAGTCAAAAAAATTAACTCCCTCCAAAAAATTTCAATTTAGAGGGAAGCAATATGAGGTGAAGGGAGGGGGTTATTTTGACTCCCCTTCCCTCAAGCTCCCCAACCAATCACACCTTGATATATTGGGGGCAAAGTTTCAATCTGATCCTTTTTCTTTCGTCAGGCAATTAGGTCCCTTGCATTACACTTGAGTCTCAAATTAAATGATCAGAGAAATGCCATTTAGTAAGTCTCAAGAGGTTTTAATGAAATTAAAACTTAATAAGCATGCATAACTAGAACTTTTCTTTTTTTTTTCCTTAAATAAAGGGCATTTTTTGTGTTGTTTTTTTTATTTACAAGATTCAAACTTAAAATATTTTTAGAATAAATTGAATCTCTTTCCATTCACATTGCCTATAAGTAGTACTTTTAAAAATTTGAATGCATGCCAAAGACTCTTCGAGTCTAGTTATACAATAAGACAGGATTGGCTAGGCCGCACTCACTTCAAAATGGTTTGTTCCCCAACCTTCCGTTTCTTCCTTACTAGAGAAAAATGTCAAAGAAAATTTATAATTAAGATAAAATACATGAGTCAATGCCTAACTATAAAAAAATATAAATATCCCATGTTGGGTTGGGTCTTCTATTGAAATATCTAGTCTTCGCATTGGATTCTTAATATTATATATATATATATATATATATTTCAAGCCTCTTGTTTCACTTCTATAGGGCTTATCTTAATCCGATTAGTTGAGTTATTTTCACAATAGAAGATAATTAAAAAAAATTAATCATTTGTTTCTTATAATATTGACCTAATTATAACTAAATCTTTTAACTTTAATTTGTTATAATTCAGTTTTTAAAATTTTGACTAGGTTATGAATCAATTCCTAAATTTTACCTATTGTAATTTAATTCTTGAAGTTTCAACCTCTTAAATATTAGTCCCTATATTTTAAAAAATAAAATTATAAAGATTAAAAATATTTTAAAATTTATTACTAATATTTTTAAAATAAATTTTAAATATTGTTCCTTTTAATATTTATAAATATTACAAATATTAAAATATTAAAATATTTTTAATTATTATAATTTTATTTTTTAAAGTATAAAAATTAATATTTAAGAGGTTAAAACTTTGAGGATTAAATTGTAAAAAGAAAAATTTAGAGACTGATTTATAACTAAATCAAAACTTCATAGATTGAGTTATAACAAATTAAAGTTAATAAATTTAGTTATAATTAAATTAAAACTACAAAAATTAAATAATTAATTTTTTAAAAAAAAACATCGATCATATATATATATATATATATATGTGTATGTATGTTGCTAGCTGGTATCACAGGAGTATTTTTATCGGAAAATAAAATCTTCTATGAAATATTGCTGGAGGAGAAGAAACCGTGTTGAATTAGGTGCAGACTAATTAATGATGCGACCGGATATTTTTGAATGCAGAATTTCTCATGTCTGTCTGAACCTGATTTAATTGAATGTACATGAACCTAAATGTAGGTCCAACACAAATAAATGAGAATACGTGAACGGCTACATATTAGGGAGAATCGCACTTGAAGTGTTAAAACAGTAAAAAAATTTAGTTTGGACCCAATATATTTTGACATTACACTGCATGTGTGAGGGCCCTTGATACAAATTTTCTTGAAAGCAAAAGTATATATTTAACTTTATGTGATTTGCAAATTTAGATCATTTACAACACAATATCGATGCCATAGATGTATAATACAATATCTATGGATGCACAATATAATATTGATCATATTTATTTGCATATATAACATGATGTTCATAGATATACAACTAAATATTCACACGTAGATATTTAGTTGAGAATATATGAATATTGTGTTATACATCTATGAATATTGTATTGTATATTGTGTGTGTCATTTGTATATTTTATTAAATTTACTGATTAACTAGACATGTATAAATATTGTGTTGTGCGATGGATATGGTGTTGTGCATAATCTAAATTTTCAAATCACATAAAGGCAAAATTATACTTTGTCTTTCAAAAAAAAATTACAACAAGAATCCTTAGACCTATAATGTAGTAATAAAATTTATTAGGCTTGCAATGCAAATTTTTACTGTTTTGATACCTACAATGCGTTTCCTCCTATATATTATTGCTTTTGAAAAGGCTAACAAAAAGGTTTGATTAAAACAAATTAAATTAAATTAAAGCTTTTCATGTAAGAGCCATCATTTAATATACGCAAGTCTTTCCCGGCCGGGAACATCTTTTTCTTATGATTAAAAAACACTTGAAAGAGGAAAAGGAAAACAGAAATATATTGGTATATATATATATATATATGTAAATATATACATAAAGGTCATTCAAGTGAATACAAATAACATATTTACATCTCACTCTCACTGGCAATCAATGCATAACTCAAACTAGTAGTAAAGTAGTGGTAGGATGATGCATAAAAAAAAATTGAAGCAGAGAAGAAGGGCCTTAGATCAGAGCAGAAGGTGAGTCCCAATAAACGGAGAAGTATTTGGCAGCAATTAATTACCAATAATTATTTAGATGCGTTAATTACTCCAACTTTGCTTTCATCAACTTCCAACTGACCCAGAAATTTAAGCGTGCTGCCTCTTAAATGTAACTACCACAGTACATGTCATTTATCCGCGAAATTAAACCTGGATTTTTTGCAGCTTTAAATCTTCATTAGCCCCCTTTTTATTCAGATATAATATCGATGAAACTCAGTGTGTGTGTGTGTGTATTGCATAGTTACATTTTGGTTAAGAAAAACTATTATATATATTTTAAATATCCAGTTCATCTAAACAACTATCTTATATATATATATATATATATATATTTGAATCTAATAATGGAGTGTAATATATGAAAAATAAATTATAATTTTTTGTTTTGGGATACATTATGAGTGTTCAAATTCTTGACCTCTATTCATATACCATTTTACCGATCCCACTGAAAAATAAGTTATACTATTACTACATTTTGTATTAAATATTGATATTAATATTTAACAGTGTGGTAAATAAGTTATGCTATGTCAAAAACTTTGAAATTTAATCTTCAAATGTGTCTGATGGCCGAACCGAAATGGGAAAAAAACAATACATGAGTAGTTAAGATCACTAAAGCGTGAGGAAAAGAAAAGGTGAGTAAATGTCACGATGATGAGGAGGAAAACTAGTCAAGCAAAGGAAATATTGATTCCCCAACCACATGTCTTGTTTAGCCGTCACTTTCCCTTTCAAATTAACCAAACATTTTCCTTACAAAATTATTTCTTCTTTCCAGTACATGCCCTAGTTATATTAACCTTTTTCTCCATTTTAAAATATTTCACGGTTTTTATTATATAAAACAAAAGTTTGTTACGATAGCTTTCTTGAAAAAAACAAGTAAAATTATTGTTTTTTAGGCAAGAAAATAAAATCTCGGATATGTTTTACTTTTATCAAAATATCTTTATTATTATTTTATACATTTAAATAGACATTAAATATGTATATTTAATTAATAGACTGGAGTAAATTAAATTTTTATTTTACATAAAAATAATTTTAAATATATTTATTTTTAATAAAGAAAATTAATATCAATATCATTTGAAAAAAAACATATCTAATTCTCTTTTGGTTTTCCAAGTACAGACATGAACTAAGAAAACTATATGTGCGCAGTGTGTGTCATACAGAATTTGAGAAATAAATGATTCTTATTAAAATCATCATATTTATATTGATGTTGATATTAATTATAAATTATATCTATATGTATATCTATCTACTCCCTATGTTGATATTGTTATTTTTTAGAAATTTATTTTATCCTTAAATGCAATAAGTGTCATAATATTTTTTGAATACTCAGATAATTTTATCCTATCATAAAAAAAATATTAATTATGTATTTTATCCATCATTATGATATTAATTAACATTATTTGAGGCAAAATATTATGTAATTTAATGAAATTTTAACTAAATAACAAACTTTTTATTAGGACATATATTTTAATTAAAAATACATTATATATGAGAAAGGAAGGGGCGTATATCATATAAAGTCAATAGAAGACCATTCTCAACCACCTATAAGATGCAAAGTAAATGAAAAGTTTGACATGATGTGCAATAATGTGGAGATAAATGATAATTAAAAGCGCCCATGATTTTACATGTAGAAATGGGAAGGGTCCCACTTGGGTGCGAGGTGGCAAGATTTAAGTCAGATAGGATCTAGAGCTGCAGATTAAGGAGAGTGTCCGTCTAATCTTTTTTAAGCACAAATTTGGGCTAATTAATTAGCCATGAGACACTGTTGGACAACTCCTTCCCCTGCCAATAATTAATTCCCATTCCCTATTCCTCAATCATCGCCATTCGTTTGCTTCCACGTACGCCAATTAAAGTATTTTATCTAGACTACAATATTAATAAATTTAAAAATAAAAAAATTAGGCAAAACCTTGATCCCTTATAAAAATTGTGTCTTTTCAATTATACTATAATTAAATATTTTATATAAGTATTTTAATAATACTAATTGAAATTTCAATATATCATTGAAATTAATAATTAAATAGGGCATAATTGAAATAAAAATTAAAAATGACCTAACACCTTATATTTTTAAATCAAGTAGGACTTTTAGAAAATTTCATGTATATAATGGTCCAAAAGGAGTACTATTTAAACAAGCATTCTAAATTTACACAACTTGTTTCTAATTTGTATAAAATATGAGACGTACGTACGCTTATAGTTTTTTAAAATAATATAAAAGAATATGATTATATAGAGTTTAGTTTGCATCTGATGAGTATTAGAATTTGGTTGTTTGAACAGAGTTATAGATGAGCAAGTTGCATACGTACAAAATTGATAGAATTGTTTAAGAGATAAAGCTTAGAAAATATTAAAGTTGCGAGAAATATGAGTATGAAGGAGTTGCTTTGTTTTTAAGTGCCTTTTTAGTTGAAAGGCATTTTAGACGTTTTGCATTAGAGATGCTTAAACCCGTAAAGAGGAGCTTGGAAGAGGGTGTGACAGAGCTTTCGCCGACGTGATAGTTCAACCACAGAAATGGAGGAACCACTTGAAAACCCAGAACCACCTACTGCCTCTGGCTAGCTTCGGACACACATGCACTGTTCTTCATTTACTTCTCTTGCTAATATGCAAATTGCTCTACCTTTCATCCCAAGTCCTACTCATCAAATATATATATATATATATATCAGCGCGCTCTTCTCTTGTAATTTACGACCAAATTCGCTTGCAATTCCTGTTTTTGACTTTTTAGGTACAAATCAACCGCATGAAGTATTAAGTAAAACCTTCTAATTAATTACTTTTATAATCTCCCCGCGTGTTTTTTTTTTTGTTTCTAGTGTTCATCAATCACCGATGAAGCGAAAATGTATACACTTAAATCTAGATTATGTAATGCTATCGCATATAATATATATAAAAGAGAATATTTATATTTAGTATGACTGGCAGTTTGACATGAAAATATGACAAGAAAAAGAAAGGGAAGACAGGAGAATTGAGAAAAGGACAAAATAAAGGTAGTTTGAAGCTGCTGGATTGAATCAACTTGAGTTGAAAGCGAAGAAGAACACACAGATCACAGATGCTCCTCGTCCGATAGAAGTGTCGTCTCAACTCTTGCTTCGATCCTTGGATTCCTCTCCCTGTCCTCTCTCTCTCCCCACCTCTTCTCAATATCTTATACATCCCTCCCCCTCCTCCTGCATTCTCAATCTCGCCATGCCTTCTCCTTCCTTCTCTCTCTCCTCTCTCTCCTCCTTCTCTCCTCCTTCTTCTTCCCACCTACCAATGCCACCGCCCCTCGTCGCTTCAAACAAGCCCCTCGATTCTACAACTCTCCTACATGCCCCACCTCCGACGACGATGACGCAGCCGTCCACGTCGCTATGACCTCGACCTCTCCTACCTTCGTGGTTCAATGGCCGCCATCTTCTCCATACTCCAACATTCCTCCTGTCCCGACAACATCGTCTTCCACTTCGTCACCGCCGCCTCCAAACCTTCCTCCTCCTCCATCCTCAACCGCACTCTCTCCACTTCCTTCCTTACCTCCGCTTCCAGATCTATCCCTTCGACGATAC
>NW_026556315.1:0-38165 GCF_029017545.1 Prosopis cineraria | reverse complement strand
AACAGACGGTTCTCCTTTGAAAGTATTGTGTCTGGGACTCTTGCATCCAATGCAAATGACATATTCATCTGTGAGAGAAATTTCAATCAACAATCTCAAAATGATCAGAAATACACCTCAACACAATAAACAAGATCCAGAAGGAGTGCCTCATCATTCTATTCCATAAAGAAGACTGAACAGAAATGCAAGCACAAAACTCCAGATTTATTCAAACGTTCTATTTTACAAATTACTGCTAACGATACACGCACCCAAACACAATTTTAACCCTTAAGAGAATTTCTATGCTCATTTCAGAAACATTCTCAATCACACCAGGGTTGCAGAACCGTATGCAGTTTACCATTTATTAGATTCAACAGATTCTCTATCAAATATCAACCATTAAACAGAAACACATACTGATGTATCGTCGCAAAATTCCTTCAAAGTTCTTGGTGCAAATCTTCCCTTCACAACCAATCTCTGTTGTCCATCTAGCGAGCACTTGTACCCAGTTCAGCAAGCAAAAATGCCATGACATGGTCAGGCTGTCGATGCATCCTAACAACAAACCAGCCGAAATGGAAAAATCAGTTTCATAGCAGTGTCAAAACTTATTACTCAAGATATATGAAGGGCAATGCACATACACATAACAGGCAGAGGCGTTCAGCTAGCATACAAAGCAAACAAAAGATAATTACCCTTATAAACTCCATAGAACTAACAACATTTCATTCAAACTTCCAGTGAAGATAACGGTGAAAGATTATGTAATTGTAATAAGAAGAGGGAGTCAGTTAACAGTATTTGGGACTTAGGATTTTATTAGCCATTAGGGATGTTAAACAGAGGCTCTATACATAGATGGCCCAGCCAATTGCATTAGGCTTGGATAATGAATTGAGTTTCCTTTCCCTCACTCTTTGTTCTCTCTCTTTTTTTTCCTCTCGCTTTCTCTCTCCTCTATCCCCTCCCCTTCTCTCTTTGCCCCCTTTCCCTGCTTTCTCTTCCCTTTGCTAGCCACC
Organism: Prosopis cineraria; assembly: GCF_029017545.1. Lineage (NCBI taxonomy): Eukaryota > Viridiplantae > Streptophyta > Magnoliopsida > Fabales > Fabaceae > Prosopis > Prosopis cineraria. The sequence continues at coordinate 37,152 of NW_026556315.1, read as the reverse complement.
TGTACATTTGACTTTTCCATTTGAACAGTAGGTTTCCATTTGAACAACAGTAGGCCACTGAATAATCCTAAAGCTTGACACACAGAAGTGAGAAAGAAGCAAAAGGGATGAAGAAGTGGCAATATAGCCGTAGCATTTTAGCTCCAGTCTGGTAAAAAGAAAAGCATATTAAGGGATATGGTTGTGCGTCCAAAGGTTCTATGACGTGTCAATTGATGAAGCCCAGTATCATTTGATGAAGACTTGCTACACGACAGGCAGTGGAACACTTCCTAACAACATCTAGCGACTTACAACCATTGATGCAACTCTCGATTACAACTATTATGCTGTAAGACTGGAGTTACTCTAATTGACTAGGCTACCTTGACGAGGGCAAGGGGTCTCTTGGAAGAAGGGTATTTATGTACTTGTAATAAGGAGAGCTAGTCAAGGGTAGTTGAGATTTAGGATTCATTGCCCATTAGGAATGCTAATGGCAGTCGCTATATATAGATGACGCAGCTAATTGTATTTAGGCTAGGATAATGAATTGAGTTCCCTTTCCCTCTTGCTCCCTGTTCTCTATTCTCTCTCGCCTTCTCTTCTCTCTATTCCCTCCCTTTCCTCTCCTTTCTCTTGCTTTCCCAATCATAACTCCACATCAGATGATCAAGTTGGTAGTATTAAAAACTTCTTCAAACTCCATTTTGCAAGCATTCACAAATCATCTCTAACATTTTCATCGAAAGGCCCACAAATATAGAAGGCTGATGCCACAAATTCCATGCATTAGTTTAAGAAACCACATGCATTTGAAAACACACACACACACACACACACACTCAAAAGACACATCCCCCACAAGAAGTCACTACACAAGAAATAAAGATTAAACAAAACTCAAAAACACAAGGTAAATGAATCAAGAAAGGAAGATATTAGATTCCATCAAGGCATCAACTTACCAAATGATCTCAACAAATAAGAGGAAAGCCCAAAAAAATAAAAATACAATCATTGTTAAAATTTGAAGGCATTTAAGTGAGAAACTATATAATGGAGTTAGTAAGTCAAATCTTGTTTCAGACTCTCATCTCATATCAAAAGGATATGTGTTTTTATCATATATTTGCAGAGAATGACAGAAAAAAGATCAACATACGTTTTGCACAAGTCCATAAAATTCACAAAAACAGTTTTCTTTGTGCCCTCACGAAGAACTTGAGGAGGCCTCATGACAGTTCTCCGACGATCCCCAGCCAGTTCTGGATTATTCTCACGTAGAATGTTAAACACCCTTCCAAGAAGCTGCAGAAAAAAACATCATAAAATAGAAAATCAAACTCCAAGTCAGTTACCATAATATGGTGACGGGTCAATAACTAACACCAGTGACAACTGAACCAAGCTTCCTCTAACAACTGATATGAAACGCTAAAAATAAAGAAATAAAACACTTGCCCTCAACCTGTTACAAATGAATCATCTAAGCTAAATCAACATTTTCATGCGATGATTAAATTGATCTCTAATATAACCCTTTCAATAAATTCAAGATAACTTCACAAAACTTACAACCCAAAGTATATTAACTATGGAAAAGTTATGAAATGGAAAGAAATCAAAGATAAGATAGTTCAGAAAACATCCAATCCCGGCGTACCAGGTGGTTATTAATCAGAGAAACCTACATTAGTTATGATGAAGGCAAAGGGATTCCCTTTCCTTCCTTTATTCAGCAATGTTTATTATGCTCATGTAATCACTATTTTAACAGGTTCTATCCATTTTTATAACTATTTTAAAATTTAAAATAGGAAAACAAGGGTTAATTGCCATAACCACTTTTATATTCTAATTTTATTCAATTTTGCCTGCCAAAACAAGCAAAGGGGCACCCAAAGAGGGAGACAGCACTTGCTCCAACAAAGATAAGGCACCTTTAAATTTCAAAGTTCACCAAAGCAGAAGTACCCACAAAGCACAACAACTCAGGCATATCATTAGTGTGCTTCCATTTGAAGAATTCTCACAAGTCATGCTAAAAACTAAATCCACAATCAAGAAGAAGCTTCTAAAATATAAGTCCATTCAAAGGCCTAAACGGCAACTATGACTCGTAAAAGTATAAAAGTTGCAAAGGCATAAAAAAGGTCAAAATCTTAGAATTTTTTATGGGACTAAGCGATTAAGTAATTTCCAAAACATTTATCCAAGACAGAGACAAGGAGAGGCTAATAATTGCAGAAGGGATGCGAGATAGAACATACCTCCTCATATTGATAATCACGGTCACTGCCTTCCCAAGGATAGCAAGGGGCCAAGGCATCTTCTTCTCCTTCATCCTCTCCAGAGTGAACTAAGCCAAGAAAATTTATTAGAAACTCATCACTCACTTGGCTAACTTCACTTGACATCAAGGGTATAACAAACATACAGTCTATGAGTTCAGTTTAATGCACAGCAATAAATAAGCTAACTGCTTACCATCCAAATCTTCAGCTGCATCTCCACCCTCATCAGTAAAGTTACTAGTTTCAACCTGCAATCAAAAAACATGCACCATATTGCTCCCATATAATTCCTATGTTTCCAATGGCTGCTGCAGAGATTGTGTAAAAATTATCCAACATGAATATTGAATCTTACTGGCTTCTTCTTCTTCTTTTTTTAAACCAGAAAATGTAGTCTCAACTCCGTCCGAAACTACAAAAATGAGAATGAATCATGCAAGTTCACAATTATAGATATCTCAAATGAAAACATCAGCAGCAATAATAAAAATATCTTTTAGTTTAAATTAGATACCAGACAAGTTTTCCGTCTTCTCAGCCAAGTTATCCACTGAATCATCAGCAGGATCTATAATTGTAATTTTCTTCTTCTTCTTCTTCTTAGTAGGATCAAATGGGACAATCTGTCATTCAACAACTAAGTCCTCAGTAGGGAGTGGTTTTTGAAGAACTGGCGAAACAGATAATTGCGGTAACAGATGAATGGGGTTGCCAGGGAGTTGAAACATGAGAAAAGCAACTTAAAGACCATAACAAAAAAATCCCTGTAGAGCTAATCAACCGAAACACAAAACAGAACAACGTTGTAAAATCATAAATAATTGAGGGAAAGAATACTTACTTCGGGAACCTCCTCCTTCGTATCATGTGTTTCATCTGCCATGGTTTCTGTAGCATAAGTACAACGGAAGGTGATTAGTCAATTGGGAAGCATAGGCGGACCTATGTTACACTCAGTACTGGAATCCTTGACATATGAATAATTGATATAACATCCATTTAGTTTTTTTAGGCAAGTCCTACAAGCCACAGAAGAATGACTACTTAAACTCAAGCTTCTAAATTGTTGGACACGACTCGAGCCAACTCATTTACCAGATCATGCATCACGCATACCTTAAGAATTTTCTAAATAGATGATAATACAAACAGATTAATACACAGACTGCCCATACACAAAAAATCCAACATTGCAAAGCAAAACAATCCAAAGCACATAAGTTGCTAGTAATCAAAATGAAGAGGGAAGAAGTATTATAGCCGATTGCACACCATTGAAACAAAAACTAGTAACAAAAGTTCCGTTAAAAAAAGTAAACTCAATCTTTATCAATCTTTATCCAAAAGCGTCAGTATTCAAACGATTAGACGACCGGATTCAAAGCCAAATTAAAATGAAAAATTTAAAACAAAGCAAGAAATGGTGCGACGGCGTCCAACGCAGGGTTGACAGCCGCGCAAGGAACAGATGACGCAGCGAATAGATTCAAATCCAGGTTAAAAGCCAGATTGAACACGTAGACCGCCATAGGGTTCGAACTTTGAATACTTGCCCAGGAACAATCGCGCAGGGCTAACAAAGGCGAACGGCGTCCAACGGCGAGCTCGGCCAAGTGCAGAATGCCTGTTCGTCGTCTCCGAAGGAAAAACAATCCCTACTTCTTGCTGGTGGCAGGGGTTATAGTTTGTATTTATAATTTATAATTATAATTATAATTATAGAAAAAATCAAGCTTAAGTTTTAAGCTATTATTCTTGACAAATTATAAAATATTTTTAAATAAAATTTTATATATCAATAAATTTTTTTAAATATATTTAACAATATTATTTTTTTAAAATAAAAATATTTATCATTTAATATATTAAAAAAATGAAATTAATTATAAAGAGAAAGAGTAATATTGAATTTAGTACATTTATGAAATTTTAATTTATTTAAAATATTTTATATTTTGGAACTAAAAAATTTCTTTAAAAATATCTCATAATTTAGACGAATGAAGTATGTTATAATTATAATTTAAGAAAAATAACTAAACATGTATATAACAAGCAATAACATTAAAAGACCACTGATAGAAATTAATATCAATCAAGAATCAATTGGCTTAAAAATTACAATGCAGTCTCTTAGTTATTGATTTATGTTAGTTTGTTATGTTAGAAGATAAAATTGCCTGTAAAGTTAAAAGGCTAACCCTTATTGTTGTTGGTCACCGAACCCCTTGCCGACAGCAAGGTCACCAAAGCACTTGCCATTGGCAGAGTCGTCGAAGGCCGATGGCCGAAGGTCAAAGCTCTGATATCGGTGACATTTTTTTTTTAAGAAATATTTGATTTAGGTGACTAAGGGAGAATTTAATCTCATGACTTATGGCTACCAAGCCATTTAATTATATATGGCTACAAAAAATATAAATAGTGAACCAAACTTTTAACTATTTTCATATCATAATATAACGATGTGTTGTTAATTTTTGAACGATAATTGTCATTTACTAATATTACTTATTAATCTAACATGGATAATTATAAATTGGGAGGTTTAAAATTTCATACATGTTACTTATTAAAAGTCCGAATGTATTGTTGTTAATCAATAATAAATTATTGTTAAAACTCGAATAGATACTTGTTGATGAAGAACTAATACATACAATTAAGCACATCCTATCAATTTTTTTAATTTGTTAAAACTTGAATAAATTATTATTAATTTTTAATGAATTGTTATAAAAACCTAAATGTATACTCGTTGATGAAAGATTAACACTTGTGCAGTTAAATACATTCTATCAGTTTTTTAACTTGTTAAAATATGAATAAATTGTTGTCAATTTTCAATGAATTGTTGTGAAAACCTAAATGTATATTTATTGATGAAAGACTAACACTTATATAATTAAACTCATTTTATTCATTTTTTTGACTCGTTAAAACTTGAATCGACTATTGTTAATTTAAAATGAGTTTTTTTTAAAACCCGAATCAACGCTTATTGATAAAAGATTGACACGTACAATTATACTCATCTTATATGTTTTTTAAACTTGTTAAAGCCTAAATAAACTATTGTTAATTTAAAATAATTTAGTATTAAAACTTAAATAGATATTTTATTGATCATAATTGTATGTATTGGTCTTTCTCTGAGTCGTATTTCTGCAGGAATACCTATTCGTAAAGATGTACTGCAACAGATCGCTTCTAATTCCAATCTTTAATGATTTGTTTTTTATGTATGGAAATACCAACAATGATGTAATCGAGACTATTCTACTTTCTCTAGGCGTAAGGTGGATAATAATCTGAGTATTGGTAACATTCCACATCTTCCCTTCGTTGGCTGCTCCCTTTCCCCCTCATTCTAATGCATAAACACGTGTACCCCAAGTAATTATAATTAATTTCGTTAATTGTTAATAGAATCTACATTGCCACCTAGTAGGATAAGGCCTATGGTTATTAATAGAATCGACATCAAGAATTTGAGGGTTAAATGTAATTAATTTGTATTATTAATTCCTTGAATGTAGGTAGTAAGGAATGCAATCGATCACCTGCTAGCAGCAATCCATTGAGAATAGCTTGGATAGTGAATATGGACCGTTATCTGATTGCCCTTTTATTGGAGCAGTTGAACAAAGGAAATGAGAATAGTGATTCATTCAGCGAGAAAGCTTGGCTCTGGATGACAGCTTCATTCAACAAAGAGTTCAGGCTTTGTTATGACAAATATGCTCTAGAAGATCGATATTCGGGCATTGTGAAGGTCTTCAAAGATATGACACATCTTGATCAGAATGGCATTTCCTGGAATGACATTCAGCATGCAGTGAGAGCTAATGAAGCTTCAAAGATCAGGATGGGATGTTTATTTGAGGTGCATTTCTCTTCCTTCGGTCAATTGCTTCATGTACGTAACAGGAAGAAGGCTTCAATTCAATCGAAATGTGCCTGCTTCTCACTTGCATGTTGACATATTACTCTCAAGGCACCTATACCTGCTCCTCATAATATTTTTTAAAATCTAAAATCATTTTCATTGACAAGCCTGCTCTGGATTGAAGAAATTGAATTTGTGTAATATATGTAAGGAGCCTTAATTAATAAATTTGCAAGCCCTGATAAATGACATTTTGCAGGAAGCATCCAGACGCTATTAAATATGAAGAGACTGTCTTTGAAAATTATGATGATTTGTGCTTGACTGTTAGGAATCTTGACAAGAATGCGTGACCAAACTGTGTGCAAGTGAAATCAAATATCAGTAATAATTATATTGGTTTGGAGGTTGATGAGGCCACGAAAGACTTGTTATCAAATACCACGGAATCTTGAACATCTAGGATAAAGCAACAAAAATCCCCATCTGTGTCCACTTCCTTATTTGCTAGGAAAGTTCATTGAAACTTAATAGATAGGAGGATGGAAGATTTGGAAGAGAAGCCGACAGTGGTAAAAATTGCGACTAGAAATGAAGAGCCAAAAGACTACAACTCTAAAGAAAGCATTGTTGCTGCACTTCAAACAGCACCAGACTTGGATGATGAACACTTTTTGGAGGCATGTATACTACTAGAAGACCAAAGGAAGGCCAAGATGTTTGTGGCAATGGATCATCAGCAAGGAGAAAGTGGTTGCTGAAAAAAGCTTTACCAGTAATACTGATTTGATGTCCCGCAAATCGTATTGGGAAATTGCACGTTGTGTTTTTTTAAAGAAAAAAATTGATAATCATTCTGGACAAATTAAAGGGGATTGATTTTATATGGAGACGTGCATAATCGGTGCTTTACATGGTTTCGTAAACAAGCATTAGATTGGTTTGTAAGGCCTATTCGTGGGTCAACTTGATGCGTAAGTTACTGCTTATGCTGTGGGGCGAAAAATGGGATTACAGCAGACAGCAGAAGAAGCACGCCAGTCCTATTGAGAGTTGTATGGAGGTACAGTAATTCCTAGTTTGAATGGTATTTGCCAATCTATACAAGTACACTACTAATCTACTATAGCTTAGGCTGGCAGCGGATCGGCAAAAGCTCTCCGTTAAAGTCTTTTGGCCTTCGAGAGTAGAACATTGTTACCTATAAATCACTTCGCGCCTGTTTGGATATGTGCTCAGAATTGATTGTGTGCGCGGACACACAGTTTTGATTAAAATTTATTCAAACGCTATATTTTTACATAATTGATTATTGATTATTTTACATAATTGCGTTTTGCCTTAAGCTGATATTTTCAGCTTTCCAATTTCAATTATGCACGTTAAAACATTCATTGTTTGTCAGAATTTTTGAACTGCCAAGTATACCCCTGACGTTTCATGGCTCATGATTTATGACATTACCTGAATGGAGACATCTTCTTCTCATCCAGTTATATTTCCAAGCGAACATTTAACTTGGCATTCATTTTGTAAAGAGTTATAAGCATTTATTATATACGTGTATTAGATAATTTTTATAAATATTAAATATATCACTATTATATTTTTGTCAAATAAATCAAGATTAATTTAATAATATGAAAAAAAAAATTAATCTTTTGGTCGCTATGATTTTAACATAGTTATAGATCAATTCCTAAATTTTAATTTATTGTCACTCAATTTTTTATAGTTTTGACCTTTTTAATTTTATTTTTTAAAATATAAGAATCAATATTTTAAATAAAATTGAAAAAGAAAGTTGAACAAGTTTAATAATATTAGATGCTATTTTATCAATAATTTAATTATAAAAATAATATTTTTTATGATAATTTGTACAGTTAAAATTGAATATGAGTAAATTATTTAAACATTTTTAATTCTTTTAAAATTAATTAAAAAATATTTAAATAAATTGTGTTGTAATATAATCAATTATAATTAAAATTAATTATATTAACAAGTTATTTTTATAATTAATTATACCCAATTAAAATTGAGCTCTTCATCAATTTTAGCATCAATTAGTCGGGCGGCCATCAACCGTTTCCTCGCTATACTTACACCCACCCATGCCTCTGCCTCTTTTTTTTTTTTTTTTTTTTTTTTGGACGAACCTCCTGTGGTTTTCAACTTTTCATTCAGGAATGTATTTTTGTAGGGCCGTGTTTCGTTTTGCACGATGAAAAAAATCATTCCCTTGACACGCATGCAAGTTAAGTTCAACAATAGTTGTTTCCTCTTATTACCTAGTTTTTTTTAATTCACATACCTGAAAAATATTTTGTATTAAAAAATATGCTTTTCTTTTTTCTTTTCAATTCAATCCAATTCATTATACTGACTATGAAATTGCTTTAACTCTCTTAAATTTATTTTATAAACCCTACTACCCTCATCTTTTTCATCTACTTGTAATAAGGGAGATCTTTTTAATTTTGAGAAAAAAAAAGTAATTTGGTCTTTTTCTATTTTAAGTTCATATACTAATTAAAATAATATTAGGATTCTATTTTCATATAAAATGGATTTTTGAAACTCAATTTTAATCCTATCAAAAACTTTTTTATCATATCAAACAGAGCGTAAATTTTATGAGTTATCATTTTTGTCAAATAGTGATCTCAATCTTTAATGAGTATGGGGGTGTATGTGTGTAGCATATTGTAATTTTTTATATATTAAATTACGTCATGAAACAAATGAAGTGATTAAATTATTACGGTACCTATCCTCTAAAACCAAAATGCTGTGCTTATGTTTTTATCTCAAGTGATAATTGTGTTTCTTCCTAACTTCAATGTATGAATAAAAAATAAGAAATATTTATAATATCAAGAATTTTTAATCACCTAATAGAATTCCATAGTCTAAAACAACGTACGTGAAACTGGATCAGTCATTGAACCAGTCATGGCACTAGGTCACAGGTTAGTGGTTTAATTGAGGTTGAACCGGTGGCAAACCAATGATATTAAAATAATACAATTTAAATAAAAAGACATTAATTATAAAAACATTCAACCAAATCCAACCACTCAAAAGTCTAACAATAATAAAATACAACACTTTAAATATCTATCCTTACAATTATAACTCTTCAATCTCAAAAGTCTAGAGAAGAGATGGAGATAGCAGAGACGAAGATAGAGCTGGAGCCTGGAGAAGAGATGGAGACTGAGTTAGAGAAGAGACGCTGATTAGGTTAGGGCGAGAAAGGAGAGACACAAACAAAAGGCTGAACTGAATGCTGTCTAAAAATCTGGATTGGACTTAGTGCGCTTTGCCTTTAATTTTTCATTTTTTGACTTCAGTTTTACTTTTTTTTTGCTATCTTATTTCCAAACTTAACACTCTGAAAAATCAAAAATGAAAAAAAATTCTCCTAAAACAACATTGTTTTGGGGGTAAAAGTTTGAAAAAATAATAATCTGGTTAACCTAGTCAACTCACCAGGTTATCCAGGTTATACCGGGTTAAACCTGTGTTGATCGGGTTACACCAATTCATTCCCTCACCAATTTAAGAGTAAACTCAGACCGGACAAGGGACCGGGTCATCGATTTTCGGGTTGACTCGGCCGGTCCGGTCTAGGTTTTCAATACTATGGTATAAAATGCCATCAAGAATAGCTGTTGCATTATACAGCGGATTGGAAAGTGTGAAGGATGAAATGCTCGGTTTAGATCACAGAGGCAAATTTGTCTACATATGATCTCCTAGAAAACAAATAGAGACTATGATTATGGCTTGTTGGGATATTCATTGGAAATCAATTCTGGAACTAGAATTATAGTTTTGCAAAAATTTATGCAAACATTCTCATTTTGCAAAACTCTATTTAACTTGTGGAACTCCATTTTGAAAAAGTTGAAATTTTCTTCATTTACAAAACTTCATTTGGCTCCTTTTCTTTTTATTATTTATTTGCACATTTAAAATTGATTTTTAAAAAATTATTCAAACATCTTCAATTTATCAAATTTATCAAAATTAATTTATAAAGATTTATTTAAATATCATCACGTTCTAATAATAATTTTTTTTCAATTAAAATCTAAACATACCAATGAATCTTTGATATACAAAACATCAAGAAGAGTGACAAGAATTCAAGAGGGTTTCTTCTAACAAAGTAAAATTAGAACATATCACAGAATTTTTTTCATATGTCCCCATTTTAGGTTTGCTCCAAGAGAACATCATCAATTGTCTAGAACTACAAAGCTCTACTTTTCTTCCATTTTATGACACTTGAGAAGTATAAAGCAGTGGAGTTTTTTCTTCCTGTATATTTTTCCCTGTTAATATTACTAGCACATTGAAATGACAATTCCTCCTTACATAAAAAGTTTACTAGAATACAATTACACATCCTAGGGATCAATATAGGCTGGAACTACAATTATTCTCCCTCGGTCTCTGTTTTGTATACCTTAGATCTTTACATGTGTAGTGCATATTTCAAATTTATGTGATCCATAATAAGGTTCTCTTAACAAGAAAATTGAGGCTATGTAGCAATAGAATCTTGAAGAGTAAATGGAGCTCTGTTGGTGACACCAGCGGCAGATGTGAACGGCGAAGTACGAACTGCTTGAGTCGTGCCCAAAAGGACACTATCCTTAAAAATTATTCCGGCACACCTTCTGACAACTGACAGTTCCCCAGGATTAAACAAGCACTTCCTACGGCAGAACAAGGGAATAGAACAACAGAGACTAAAAATCAAACACAGACGTAAAGATGAACACAAGAGCAGAATGGAGAGGGAGGAGAGAATTACTCCGAAAACTCAAGAGGTTGGTATCCTATTCTGTCTGCACCCATGGCTATATATAGCCTGGGAAGGAGACATGAACGTTGGCTCATAATCACCGGATTAAAGCTTCAATTACACTCTCATAAATCACGTTTAAGCACTTGTCTAGGGCGATTTATTTGGAGATGTTGGCAGACAAAACATTAACTCACAAAATCAATTTTCAGAAGAGGTTTAATGCTAAAAAACTGCTGAGACTTCAAGTTCAAATTCAAAACAGCAAAATTAAATTATTTAATTATTTTTGTAAAAACAACTCAATAAAAGAAACCCATTGCCTCTTAAACTCGCGCGCAAGGGGGCGAATCAGCTGATTTCAACTGCGATTGCCTTGTATTGTCCTGTCTCATGTGCGCGAGGCCACTTCTCCTCCAAACCCATTTTACAAGCCCACTTCATTCCTTAGTATATATACACTAGGAGATTCCTTCTTTTAGTCAATGTAGGATTTTGACACACACACACACACACTTTTGACACACATACAACAAGCTCTGCCTGTGTAGTGAGATTATTTCTTTAATCAAATTTTGTATGGAAAGACATGTTGTTCTTTCAGGAAAAACACTCATTTTGATTTATAGATTGTTTGTTTGTGTATTAACTTCACGAGGCATTTTTGGTGCACCAAAATCTTGTGAAAAATGCTCCTTGGTTTGAAATACAATTTTTCATAGGAAGCGATGAATGTTACTTTACATAATGTAGTGTAGGCATTTGGTTGCTGTTTTAAATTGAGACATAATGGATCACCAAGGAGAGGGTATAGCGTAAGCCCATCTATAGGGCTTGTTGGTAGTAGAGCTTAGTTGCTTTACGGTTCTAATCCTTTCTAGTTGAGCCAAATATTTGGGGCACTTGGTTTTGTTGTTACATCAATTGAGACCATTCAAGCTACAGGTCAACTTGCGGGAGCTAAGCTAGGGCAACATCAACTTGCTTGCCAACACAGTCATCACCAATAGCAGTAGCAACTTCAGCAACAACTCCAATCCTTTTGGGCAAATCAATACCAAGAAATTCAGAGGGTAATTGATTTCAAGAACCACAACCTTCCCTTGGCAAGGATTAAGAAGATTATGAAAGTTGATGAGGATGTCAGGATGATATCAGCTGAGGCGCCTATTATATGTGCAAGTACAAAGTAAGTTATAATTGCTCATTTTATTCTAATCATTGCTGAAAGGAAAAATATCATCGCTTAAGCTAAAATAATCACTAATATTTATTTTTGGGTTAAAGTGTATTTTTCTTCCTTATACTTTCCTTGGAGGAACATTGGGCACCATGTATTAATAGGTTGGGCACTTTTTCCTTAAACCATTTTTCAAATGAGCAAAAATCTATCCATTAGTGATTTGATAATGGAGGAGGATTTTTGCTTCTCTGAAAAATAGTTTAGAAGGGAAAATATCTCATATATTAATACAAGGTGGCTAGCATTTTTTGAAGGAAAGTATAGGCAAAAAAAAAAAAAAAGCACTTCAACCCCAATAAAGTATCAAAATATTATTTTTTAAATTTTAAATTTTTAAAATTTTTGATGCTTTTAAATTATGAGTCAATATTTTAAAGCTGATACTTTAAAACTATTTTTAAGAAATTAAATTTCATTAAATATTTCATTGTTAATATTTTTTATTCCTTATATATTTTTTGGTTTTCTTTTAAAGTCAATGGGCTTTAAATATAAAAAAAAAATAAAGATTATACTTCCTTAGCGATGAAAAACACAAGAATATAATCTTTTAACATATAAATCTTAAGTAGAAAACTATTAGCAAGGACTAAGTAGAAGGAAATTAGATTTAGATAAAATAAAAGTATAATTAATGATTATATTTTATTTGGTATTATTATAAAGGACTATACAAGTACACTAGTTTGGCTATTTTTCTAAATTGAAATGATATTTTTAATATCTTTTATGCATTTTTTTTGTAAATATATACATACATATCAAATGTATGCATGATAATATTTTCTAAAATAAAAATACTGATGTATCAGAATTTGATTTATGCACTGTATTTGAGCATTACACTAGGAGTGTTCAACTTGTACTCATCCTAATCGACCCAATTTCATTTCGGTCATATCAAAACAGGTCCTGTCTCAGCCTAAAAATAATTAAGATGGGACTCTGTGAGACGTGATGATAAAGGGATTCAAGATGGGACAAGACATGGGTTACCCTCGAGATGTCCTATTTTATCTCAAATATTATATATATATATATTATTTTTTATTTTAAAAATATACATTAAATATATCAATTACATTAATATAATTTATACTTATATTAATTATAATTTCAATGCATGCGATTCCTATCCAAAGCTAAAAGTTTTTTCTATAGATCATTTTAATGGCACAAAGTAAGTAATATGAGGTAATATATTTTTTTACAATATATTAATTATATTAATATAATTTATTTTTATATTTATCTATATAATAACTTTTATTTATATCATATTTTTTCATCTATTTTTAAAAAAATTAACTTAACATATATCAACTAAAAAAAAAGAATGACTTGATGTTGGGTCTAGCTCGTCTGTTACTATTGCTTTATAATTTAGAGATCACTTCTAATTGCTATTATAATATTATGTCTCATATATACTTGACTTTAAGTTATGTATTTATAGTTATGATTAATGTAATTAAATAATTAATTTTGAATTATCGTCATTTATGTACTCATGTTGTTTTAATTATAAATTCAATAAGTTATGTGATTTTAACTTTTAATGAATGTTATTAACCTTGAATTTCTCCCACATTATTCACCTTATTGGGACGTTGATTCTATCTTGATTTCTAATGGAATGATGGAATGACTTTTAAGATGAAATAGGATGTGAGATAAAACTTCAATCTCAATTATTTTTTAAATTTCGTCCTATCCTGTAAACATCCTACATCATATTTCTTAATTTAATAAATGATGTTATCGCACAATCGGTACAAAATGTATTTTACTTATCATCATATAAACATAATTCAAAATGTATTTACTTATCATATAAATCTAATTAAGTGAGTTCTCATACATTTTTTTTTGTGAACATTAAGAAATAAGTCATATTGTTGTCATATGTTTTTATAAACGTGCGGATATAAATTTTTAAAAATCATTCATTGTTATTTTAATTTAATAAAAATAAGGCGATCGATTTTAATTTCCCCGAGGTATAATCAAAGTCCAAAGATATGGCTGGTATTTCTGGCCAAAAAAAAAAAGGAGAATAATAAAGAGATTTTAAAAAAATCAAGTAATTTATATTATGTTTTAAAGGTTAAATTCTAAAAATTTACAACTCAATTACTCAATTTTATAATTACATTATAATTAATTTTTAACTTATTTTTTAAATTTTAATATAGACCAAATTTATAAAATTAAAAAATTAAATTATAAATTTATAAAATTTTAAACTTAATTTAAATTAATTAATATTTTCGAAACCTCCACGTTATTCATTCAAAATAATATGGCCGGCGCGTATGAAGGAACGCAAAGGAATGTGAGAATTTTTTTTTTAAAAAAGGACACGCGGTGCGCGTGCGTGCGGTCTTAAGCAGGAATAGCAGAGGGGTGCGTGGGCTATGACCCGTCCAACTCCAAAAAAACACAGAGGCTGGCCCACTACAACTTCAGAATCAACTCTCAAATTCTGAATCTCAAGCCCCATCCACCAACCACCGCCTTACACCACACACCTTCCTCGCATCTCATGTTCATTGCCCAATTAGTTACCCCACGCCCTCAAATTCGCGTGGCATTACTCATTCTTTCAACCACGACAAAATCAGAAATTTCTTTTTCTTTTACCATTTGCTTTTCAAAAATGGACATCTTGTTTGTTCTCTCGGACGTCCTTCTTAATGTGACGAAGAAGGATTCAGTGAAATAGTGAGTGTGAGCAGATCGGAGAGGAAAAAAGAACATGGAGGCTAAGGCCAGAGCTCCAGGGAAGATTATACTCTCCGGCGAGCACGCTGTGGTGCATGGATCCACTGCTGTTGCCGCTTCCATTGACTTGTACACCTATGTATCTATCCGTTTCCCCACTCCTTCCGGTACCCTCTCTTTCCCCCCTTCCGTTGGCGTGCGAGTGTGTTTGAAATTTTGGAGCGCGATCCCGTTTGGCGTTAGAGTTGCTCGGTGTTTATCTTTTTCCTTGAACCTTTTGAATTTAATTCAACCTGATCGAAATTTTCTTTGGCAAAACATCATCTGCACTTTAATGCTGCTGTTCATTGGAGTTCAAATATCTTTTTGCTATTTGGGTGGGTGGGATGTACTTCTGTTTAATTTTCCAAGAACATTGTTGATATAAGATGATTGAAAGCAGAATGTCTTAGCAAAATGAATTTTGGTGGATGATAACAGCTCGAGCATTCAATATGATATTCCTCTCGGAATGAATCTTTTTATCCAGTACTAAACTGCTACCATTATTTCTTTAGAAATGAAAACAACTATACTAATTTTTGGCTAACTGATTCCCTGAATAAATACGGATTCTCATTCACTTTGTTTATATCATCTTAGACAACGACGATATGTTGAAACTTCAGCTCAAGGACATGGGATTAGAATTTTTCTGGCCAATTAGTAGAATTGCAGAAGTACTACCGGAACCACGCAGTCAACCGTCTTCAGTGCCTGTTTCATGCTCTGTGGAGTCTTCCAAATCAATTGCAGCTCTAGTCGAAGAACAAAATATTCCAGAGGCGAAAATTGGACTTGCTTCCGGAATTTCTGCCTTTCTCTGGCTGTATTCATCTATTCAACGGTGTGAGCCCAATTTTAACTGTTAAATTCCTCTCTTTTTTCCTTTGCTGTTCTGATTGTGTCGTCCCAAAATGTAGATTTAAGCCTGCCACAGTGGTGGTCACTTCTGAACTTCCTCTGGGTTCAGGCTTGGGTTCATCAGCGTCTTTCTGTGTGGCCCTGGCAGCAGCCCTGCTTGCTTGCACTGATTCTGTGAGTTTGGATGTGAATAACCAAGGATGGTTATCATTTGGAGAGAAGGAGCTTGAATTGGTAAATAAATGGGCTTTTGAGGGCGAGAAGATTATTCATGGGAAGCCGTCTGGGATTGACAACACAGTAAGCACATATGGTAAGGCGTAGCATTTGAGAAAATTTTAATTCTGACATTTCATCGTTGGAACTTGTCTTTCTGCATTTTTTGGGGTCATAAAATGACCACTATTTGAACCTTTTTATGTCGTTGATGAAAAACTTACTTGCATAGAATGAATTGGTACACAATTTGTGGGCTTTAGTAGGTGACCCAACAGTCTGTGCTGGTGTTGTCATAGATCATCAAGATTAGAATGAGATTTGAAGGTCAGACAGCCACAATAGATATTGGCTTTTGCAATTGAAAATTGCATTGTTGTATTTGGTGAGGGAGATTTCTACTAGCCTAACCCATATAAGAATCGAAACAGTGTTTAGTGGGGACCCCAATTTATTTTTATTGAGTTCAGATATACCGCGTGCGTCTACGTTGTTGTCAACATTTCTTTTAGATGTCTCGGATTTGTCTCATGTTTAAGACGAGTTGTTGCTGTTGATGTTTGCAAATGACTCAAAAATTCTCTTATCAGGCAACATGATCAGCTTCAGATCTGGCAACTTGACGCATATGAAGTCAAATATGCCGGTTAAAATGCTCATAACTAACACTAAAGTAGGGAGAAACACAAAGGCATTGGTGGCTGGTGTTGCAGAGCGGACACTAAGGCACCCGGATGCAATGTCTTTTGTGTTCAGTGCTGTTGATGCTATCAGCAAAGAATTGGCTCAGATTTTCAGTCACCCACACCAGATGACCTCTCTGTCACGGAGAAAGAAGGGAAGATAGAAGAGCTTATGGAAATGAATGAAGGTTTGCTCCAAAGTATGGGGGTTAGTCACGCTGCAATAGAGACTGTTCTTCGGACAACCCTGAAGTACAAGCTGGCCTCCAAATTAACAGGAGCTGGTGGTGGAGGCTGCGTTCTGACACTGCTGCCTACCTGTATCCTTCTCATTTTTTATCTTGTCTGTCTAGTGTCTAGTACTTCTGAGGTTCTCTGCTCTATTTCGGTTTCTCTGTTTTCTAACTTTTCCTTTATACTTGATTGATGATTTCTCATTATTTTGCTTATGCTTAAACGATCTCATATACGTGGCAACTTTCCTCTACCTGGAATGTGGATCTTCATTAGTGAACATCAGCATGTTATGGCGTGTATGTGCATAGTCATATCTTAGTGCATAGATACAAGTATTGCACGCACAGCATATAGGTACACTATACTAACAAGATCACCTACTGGAAACAGTGAAGACTGATGATCTCAAGAACTTTTGGGCCATGAACCATCAGTTTCCTCTCAATTTTCTCTCCATCAATTTCCTATCAATTTGAGGAGAGTGTGGGATTTGTTATTTAAAAAAAAAAAGAGAGAGAGAGAGAGAGAGAGAAGAGTGTGGTTTTGACCTATTAAATGAGCCTTACACACCCTCGCCTCTCGCTGCTAAGATCCAATTTCAAAGTTCATTTGAAACTTCATTTTATCTTCTTGTTTTTTTTTTTTTTAAACATTCCTTCAGCACTTTGGTCAAAACTACGTTACACTTCTAAATTTTACAATCCGTCTTGCCTTTTAGTCTTTTACTTCTTTTCTGCACTTGCATAAAATTTTATAGGTCTGAGAAAAGTCTTGGATAATTAGCGCACTGAAAAAGAGGAGAGAATTATCTAAGAGAAACTCTTAGCCAGGTTTTTGTCGCTGGCAGATGTATTAATGTGCATAAGCGAGCAAGTGGAGCCTTTGTTATTTTTATCTTTCTCCATCTGTTGTTAATTTCTTCTTGCGGAGTAAGTTAATTACGTTTCAGTGTCTTGATATGGATTCTATTCAGAAATATGTGCTTCTTGCGGTTCTTCTTCCTTGACAAGTCCTCAATAGTGCTTTCAGGAACTGTTGTTGAGAAAGTAATATCTGAACTGGAGTCTTGCGGGTTCCAATGTTTCACTGCCGGAATAGGCGGGAAGGGTGTTGAGATTTCCTTTGGGGTTCCATCCTGATTCTTTTTTCATTTCCGGGGAGCGATTTGACATCAATTACCGATGGACCTTTCAAATAAATAGCATGAAAATATATGCTTCTTTTTGCCATCATGTGCCTCAACTTGTACCTCATTATTTTTTTTCCTGTTTTCGTTCGCTACAGACTACAGGTTCTCCTTGCGACGACTTGTATCCTTCCTAGTGCTTTTGTTACAATCTTACAAGCAGTTAGTCGATAGTCGATGTTTCCCAATTTCTACACGTCCACTTTCTAGAGATTTCTGAGCGTTGGCATCTTTGAAGTTTGTAGTACTACCACTGTCCACAGTTTCCTGGATTATTTAGGCTTCTAAACCTTCTCAGTAGTTAATTGCCAAAACAGAAAAATCTCAGTTCTCGTCATCCCTTTCTTCCGTGGCCTGAAATTGGAATTTGGGAATTTCTGTGAAGTTTTTTTAAATTCTCTGAAAATGGAATCTGTAATTTTTTGGAACTAGTGAATTTTTGTGAAATTTGCTTCTTTTTTTTAGTATTTTCAATTATTTTATTATTTTTTATAAAATATAAAATCTTTTCTTTCTTTCTTAAGAAAAAACTTCAAAATTGGAATTTAAATCCGCTTATCATTTACATTGCGCTTTCTGATCCATCATCACGGTTTTGAATGTCAATGATCCATGAATAGAAACCATCTTCATAGCAGTAGGTTTTTTTCAAAAAAAAAAAATTCCAGGACCGCGCTTATCATGCCAAAGCTCGATCAAAACAATGTAACAAACTAGACTTCACATTCCACATTTTTTATTGAGTTAAAGTTCCATACGTTTCCCCCCACACACACGCACTTCCACGACGTTACATTACATACTGAACTTTACATGTGACTCACTTTCTACACGTGTACAAGTTCAAAAGGAAATTCGTCTCAACTACAGTGGTGTATAGCTAATAATGATAAAGGAAAACCCTCAGTTACATGATTATTTGAGATCGCAGAAATCACCCATGCTTCAAGCATTAACAATGGTCCCACCTGCGAAGCATAAACAAGAAAACATGTTAGGTTAGAAAAAGGAACCAAAGGACGGCGATGGCTAATTAATTAGAAGCAGAGTAATACCATTGGGGTGGAGGACTTGGCCAGTGATGTAAGAAGAACAGTGGTTGCAAGCGAGGAACACATAAGATGGAGCGACCTCAATGGGCTGGCCAGCTCTCTTCATGGGCACCTCCTCACCAAACTGACAGGTTTCATCCTCCTTGAAGGACGCAGGAATCAATGGAGTCCATACGGGTCCAGGTGCCACCCCATTCACTCTTATCTTCCTGCTCGCCAGTTGCAGCGACAGTCCCCTCGTAAACGCCACTATCGCCCCCTTCGTGGCCGTGTAATCCAGTAGCTTCGCACTCCCTTTGTACGCTGTCACTGATGTCGTGTTAATGATGCTGCTTCCCTCCTTCATGTGCTTCAACGCATGCCTATATCCAAACACCCATCATGTTGTTTATCAGCTATACCCAATACCCAATAAATCAGATAATAAGCGAATATATTCCACCTGGCCATGAAGAAATAAGCGAATATATTGGTTCTAAACACCCTGTCCAGCCTCTTCTCATCGATCTCCTCCACTGATCCAGCCTCGTACTGCTCGGCGGCGTTGTTGATCAAGATGTCGATCCTGCCGTACCTATTCACCACCTCGTCCACAACTTTCTTGCAGTTCTCATCGTAACCCACGTCGGCCGGTATGGCCATTGGCTCCCTCGCATCCGAAGCCTTAGCCCTGTTGATCATTTCAAGCGTGTCCTCTGCGTCTTTGTCCTCCTGTCCCTTCACGTACGTGAAGGCCACGGTGGCTCCTTCCAAGGCAAACAAGTTGCACACGGCTCTTCCTATCCCGGAGTCACCTCCCGTAATTAGTGCTATCTTCCCCTGAAAAACCACACAACAAATTAAACCAGTATCACCCGAGGGGGAAATTATTCTTGCCGGCCAACTTATGCGGAATTATTGCATATATATTTACTTGAAGCTTGTTTGATGGCTTGTAATTGGGGCTTGTGAATTGAGGCACAGGGTCCATGGCATGTTCTTTTCCAGGCTGAGTTTCTTGCTTTTGTCGGGGGAATTTCTGTTCACCGGAAGCCATCCTTACTCGCAAGCTTTTGGGAACAGAGGGGAGGATCTCCTGGGTTGATGAAGATGTGGCAGGAAAGCGACTTTTCAAGTGGGTTTTGGGAAGAGGAGGGAAAAGAACTCTGACTGTTAGAGAATCTTGAAGAAGAAAATGTGCGAGCAAACACATGCATGTAGGTGAAATATGCTGCCACTGCTAGCCCTCGAACCGCTTATAAAAGGGCTTTGAAAATGCCACGTGGTGATGGGTGGCAAAAGGAGGTGTCCGCGTGGCGCTTTGATCGCATGCAGAAGAGACATCTCTCAAAAGGAATAGTGGGGATCGACTCGTGCACCGAACTCGTGAATGTCCGTGGCACTGGAAGAGGTTGGAATTGGGTTTAGTTTGTCAAATAAACAAGCCTGGCGGAGAGTTTGGAAGCAAGTGAGAATATCATGTCGTAGAGCCATGCAGGATAGTAGTACAGTGGACTAAACCATCATAAGGGTCCATTTTGTAGAAAGAATGTATTTATTGATAGAAAGGAATGGGAAAAAAAAAAAAGGAAAGGAGGAGGAGAAAGGAGAAGTTCCACCGTGAGCATGTTTGGTACACAATGGAGCGAGCCGAAAATAGTTTAATGGGTAAATTTGTGTTTTGTAGGACGAAGATAGTGATATGATAGGGAAAATAGATAAAATGACTCCAGTGCCCTTAATACTGAAGAATAATAAAAGAAGGATCAAGATGCATGCTGGGGCTGAAAAATCCTTTCCAATAAATGCATTAAAAAAAAAACAAAGAAGTACCTCAAGTCTATCTCGTAATATTCTCAAATATGGAAATTTAATTTAATTCCTCATACTAATGCAAATAAGTTTTTCTTTGACTTGTGACTGATTAATGGGAATCATTATTGGATATTCAAATTCACTGGTCAAGATTTCAAAATGTGCCAATGAGAATATTTCTTTTTTGTTTCCCAAATATTCTCATAATCATATCTTTTAAAAATTTTTAGCACTATTTAAAAGGTATCCTCTTTTAAAAATATTTTTCATAGATACCTTTAAGAATTGAACTCTCTGAAAATTACAAATTTATGAGAGATAATTTTAAAAAATTATAATAACGGATATAAACAGTAAAAAAGCTTGTGGTTTGGGAACTACAAAAAAAGGGAAAGATAAAGTATATTTTAATTATTTAATTTTATGTAAATTTTAATTTAATTTCTTAATTTCATAAAGCATCTTTTTAGTCTTTTAACTCTATTATTATTAGTTTGAAATAATTATCTTTTGTGTTAATAATTATTTTCTTAAAAAAATTAAACTTAATATGTCAATATTTGATAATATTTTGTTAATATTGGAAAATTTAATATAAAAATTTTTAAATAAAACTAATAATGTTAGGGTAAAAAGATTAAAAAGATACATTATAAAATTAAAAAATTAAAATAAGTATTGTATAAAATTAAAAGACTAAATATATATCCTAGCCAAAAAATAAAGCTAGAAAAGGCAGGAAACAAATCACAATTATAAAAATTTAATGCCAACTATTTGCATTTAAAATGAGCACTGCTTTGCATAAAATAGGAAACAATTGCATGTAAGATGAAATATCCACTTTATATATTTATATCCATTTTTAAATAGGATAAAGTATATATTTAGTTTTTTAAATTTTACACAAGTTTTAATTTTAATTTTTTAATTTTATAAAATGTTTTTCTGGTCTTTCAATCCTAATATCATTAGTTACATTACAAAAAAAATTATATATTAAACTTTTAAATATTAACAAAATATTTTTAAATATTGACATATTAACTTTAATTTTTTAAAATAATAATGATTAATATAAAAAATAATTATTTAAAATTAATGGTGTTAAGATTAAAAGATTGAAGGGATATTTTATAAAATTAATGGATCAAATTAAAGCCTTTTATAAAGTTATATAACCAAAAGTATTTTAACTTTTTTAAATATGAACAAATTTTAACCACCCAGCATAGCTTAAAAAATGATTAATTCTAATAACCATGCTTTAAATTGAAAATTTTGAATTAAAATATTTTGTCATTAAAATCCTTCATCTTTCCCTAATTTAATACTCCCTTCATTTTCATATATAAGAGAAAATAATTATATCAAATAATTTTAAAAAGTTGGTCAATGATAATAATTGTGGTTCAAAATAAAAAAAATACTAAAATACTTTGTGTTTACTTAAAATAAGGTTGCATTAATTATTCCTCATTAATACAAATTATGAATTTATGACAGGTAACTTATGAAAATTGTAATAAATGATTATTGAGATTTATGATTTTACTTATAAATAAAAAAAACAATAAGTTTGATGACAATTGAAAGAACCATGGTGTGTGAATTATTTACTATGAAAACAAATCTCCTAATATTATTTTATTATATTTTTAAAGGAGTTAAAAATTTTGTTATTATTATATTATTTAAACAAGAAAAAACTAACAAATAAAAGCTAACATATAAGATGTATGATAGTAAATTAGTTATTACCTCTTCTTCCTTTCTAAACCATATAGATGATCATTAAAAACCCCTTCTCTCCCCTTCCTCTGAACCAAACATAGCTATAGAGTTCAATAATTAACTTTCTTTTTATTTCATAATAATCCTATTATGTTATTAGTGAGTTTGGAAGCCAAGGTGATAATGGAAAGACACTTAAGAACAGGGGTGGAGTCATGAATTTTTATTAAAGAGGCCAAGATGACAAAATATATATGATAATTAAAAAAAAGTTATACATATATCACCGACATAATATAAATATTTTAACAGATATATTTATACTCAATTTTACACATGTATAACAATATATATATATATATATATAATAAGTTTTGCTCATCGATTTTTTATAACATAAAAATCATTAGTTATTATGTCTACAATAAATATTTTAGTAATTTTCTTCTCATATAAATTATTATTAAATTGGTGAAATTTTTTTTATACCTATAAACATTAAATGATTTAAATACATTATTGAAATTTAAAGTTCTATTCAATGTAATAAGTTATATTACTTGCTCATTAAATTTACTATTTAATTTTTTTAATTGATAATTATGGTAAACAAATATATCAATGAATTAATAATGCTCAATTGTTATAAAATCTTTATGCCAATGAATTCGAATTATATCAGAGTAAAAATCATTCATATTATAAATTTCAACAGCATGATTATTTTAAAAAAAGTAATTTTTTAGAAGAACATTTTCACCAAAAAATATAACTTTTGGATAAGTGAATTTGTGATAGATATTAATATATCTTGAAATTTTTGTTGCAATGCTTAACAAAGTTTGTTAATGATAATTTTCACAATTTCTTTCATTAAATTTAAAATGAAAGCAAAATAAAATGATATCAATACTTTAACAGCATGTATAGCATTATCTTGTTGAAAATAAATAAATTCTATAAAAGATACATATAAAATTGAAATGAGAATTTTATCTAATGTTTCAAAACTTGTATAATATGCCAACTTAAAGAAGTCAAAAATATATAATCAATGATATTTTACTATAAAAAAATTTAAAAGTTAGGGGAGCTATAGTCCCTACTGATCCCTCCCCTCTCCACCTTTATTTAAGAGCGTCAAAGATAGAGAGAAACACTGGATTTAAATGGAGAAAACCATCGTAATGGCCAATGCCATGGCCGCCGAACCCTAATCCCCACCTATGTTGTCATGAATCTGCGTGAGCACAGCAGCAGCATTGAGAGCGCCAATGTTTGCAGAGAAGCGGAACCAGTTGAAGGAGGAGCTTTCTTCTCCTTCAATGGAGCGAGAGAAGGATGAGCTCACCCTATCGTCTCAAACATCATGCGCAATCTCTGGATAAATATATTTGGAACGGAGGGAGTACGTAGTACGTACCATGTGTCGAACCCAAACCTTCTTGAAACACCCGCAAAGAACATTCCAAAAAGCGTTGGGGCAGACTGGTAACATCATATGCAATCTCATTAACGGAAGTTCAACGGAGTAAATTACAAAAATATTACTACCTTCATTTTAAATTATAAATTACCTTTGAGAGAGATTTATCATTTTAAAATATAAAATATTTTAAAAAAAATTAAATTTTTATTAAATAAAATTATTCTAATATCATTCTTTTTTCTATCTATTTAATACTAATTATGTGTGGATTTAAAATTATTAAATAAAAAATATTTTTAAAAATTTATATTTTTATTTTAAAAAAATAAAGTTGTCAAGTGTATTATAATAAAGATCATTGGTATGTAAGATTTTATTTAAAAATATCTTATAATTTAAAATAAAAGGAGTATAAAAAGAAAAAAATTAGAAGGACCTGTTTCAAAATGTGACAACATTATAGTGATTAGCATATTAGTTTTTCCTTTAAAAAACAGGAAACTATATTAAAATTTTACTCGTCTTAGAAATCGGATGGAATGGGTATCATTGAGAAATGCTTTGATCCACCGTCCGGACCATAAATACTACATAGAACCGATACAGGCTGGCAACCTCCTACAAAAGAGAAGTCCGTATAGCAGTATTTTTGTAATAATTATATACCTTCTGTAGATCTTTTTAATTAGTTCTAATAGAAAACTCATTTCAAATTATAAAATATCTATAATATATTCTCAATAGCACCTTAATTTCATTTATCTAGCAAATAAGTGTGTCACATATGATAGCCGTCTTGACCTCTCAAGTATTATTTTGGATTCAATTCTTAAAGTTGTGTACAGAGAAACATCACTTATATATATATATATATATATATATAACCTCTTAAATAATGTTACGATTTATTGAGAAGTTATTCTTGTGATTATCAATTATAACGATAGTTCGAAAAAGGAGTTTTTAGAAAACAAGAGTGTCGCCTCTTTTTAATAAACACATTCTCTCATTTTTATTTAAAAACATTTCTAAAATTAAAGAAAAATATAACTTGTAAAAGTTACCGGACATGAAAGTATAGCTTTGAAAGGATATTGAATTTACTTTAGATAAAAAAGAAAGAAAAAAAAAAAGAAAGAAAACAAGAGCCTCACCTCTTTTTAATAAATACACTCTCTTATTTCAATTTAAAAACATTTCTAATCACTTTATTAAAATTAAAGAAGAATATGCCTTTTAAAAGTTACCTGACATGGAAGCATAACTTTGAAAGGATATTGAATTTACGCTAGAAAAAAAAAGTTTTAGAAAACAAGAGCCTCACTTCTTTTTAATAAACACACTCTCTTATTCCTATTTAAAAACATTTCTGATCATTTTATTGAAATTAAAGAAAAGTATAACTTTTAAAAGTTACCTGACATGAAAGCATGACTTTAAAAAAGATATTAAATTTACTCTAGAGAGTTTTAGAAAACAAGAGACTCATCTCTTTTTAAATAAACACACTCTCTTATTTTTATTTAAATTTAAAAGACATTTCTCATCACTTTTTGAAATCAAAGAAAACTTTTAAAAAATTACCTGACACGAAAGCATGGCTTGGGACGGCTATTGAATTTCCATTTGTGATGAAAAATGAAGCAGCGTTAATTAATTGCTTGCTCCCAAAGCAAACTCTCAAGATTGGACTTAAGGGGACGCGTGGTTGATGCTAACTGGCGTTGTTTATCAAAGGACTTGGCTTCTGTTTTTTTTTTTTTCCTTTCTCCATTTCCTCTTCGCTGTTCATCTCAATCTTTAAATTTATTTTTGAATAATTAAAATTTAATATTGTATAAAATTATTATTATATTTATTTTTTATAAAATTTTATATTTTAATAATAATTTTATAAAATATTAAATTTTAATTATTTGAAAATAAATTTAATAATTGAGGTGGAAAGTGAGGGGAAAATGGAGAGAAGCCAGCTCTTTTACGAAGGGCTATAAATCCGCCCTTCTGCTTCGGCTTCTCCTCAAGTGACAGTGTGTGGTCCGTTTCCATCAACACCAGCCAGCTTTTGTTACCTTGCAGTTTGGTGTCTCATCTCTCCTATTTTCCATGGATCCCCACTCCACTTCGTGGTCTGGTCTTCGCAGTGATTTGCTCCTCAACATTGCCAATCGCCTTGATTCTCGTATCGATCGTCTTTGCTTCCGTGCCGTTTGCTATTCCTGGCGATCCGTTCTCCCTACGCCGTCCCGGAGGTCCGCTTCTCCCTCTCCGCCTCTCAAGCTTCCCTTCCCAATGGGTTCCAACCCTCATCGGAATCGCAGACGACGTGGTTACTTCAACCTGGTCGAGTCCACTGTCTACTGCATTCAACCCCTCAAGAAAATTTCAGACACTTGGAAGACTTCCAAGTGCTGGCTCATTAGGATTGAGGAGACCAAGGAGCCTGGCAAGGTTCGCCTCATGGATCCTCTCTCCCGGCTTGAATCTGAGAACCTGTCTCCGCGTCTTCCTAGAGGCTTGAATCTCCTTGACTATAGGGCTTCCGAGATAACTAAGGTTTACGATCTTCGATTTGTGGGCAATAGTAAAATACCTGAATTAGATTTTCCTGAAGTTTTATCTGTTCACGTTATGAAAGTGGCTGTGTGCTCTGAAGGTGCTGGTTTTGCGGTTATGGCCATTGACACTGCTGGCCAGTTGAGTATTTGGAGAAAGGGTGATAAGAAATGGAATCGTATAAGCAATGGCCGGGAAGGCGCTTTTTATAATGATGTTGTTTACCATAATGCGAAATTTTATGCTGTGGATGACTCCGGTTTGACTATCTCGGTAGATTTGTCATTGAAAATCACACTAGTTACCCCAGCAATGACTCGTCCTGGTTATAATAGACACAACAGTCTAGCAAAGCGCTTGGTGAGTTCTCTTGGCGATTTATTCCTCCTAGATAGGGACTTTGATCCTGAGAATGAATTTCTTGCGGGCTTTAATTCTGATTCCGACGAGGATGTTCTCCCCACTTATTTTCATGTTTATAAACTGAATGAGGAGAAACGCAAGTGGGTTTCGGTGAAAAGCTTGGGAAATAGAGTTATGTTTGTTGGCGATCATTGCACTTTCTCTGTTTCAGCTCAAGAATATCGTGGGTGCAAGAAGAATTGCATTTACTACAACGAACGTGGCTCCTTTTGTGGTGATCTCGTTGAATATCATCCCGGCGGTGATGCTGCATTGTTTGACATGGATGATTGTTCTGCTAAGATGCTTTCAGGAGTCTTTAGCTATTCTGGACTTTTCTGGCCTCCACCATCGTGGATTGTGACGGGTGTTGCAACTGTGAGATCCTGCCTTACTACAATCATTGCACATCATATTTCTTGAAGTTCGTTAGTCCGTTTATTTCTTATATATAATCGCCATTATTTTTCGATGGCTAGTATCTGTTGTAGACTCCAAATGAATCTGTAAACACTATACTTGGTAGATTAATTTGTTGCTAGTCATTCACGTGCATCATGCCCATGATTTATCATTTACAGTTTGGCTTAAATATGAAACTGAAATAACTCAAGGATACCCCTCCACATTTATATTGTTTTGTGCTCGAGACTTACAACTATTACACAAGCGTGCGAAGGAACAAGTGGTCGTGATAAGTAATTAAGTATTGAATGGACTGTTTACACCGAACTTGGTATGCTTATTGCTAATTACTCTTGCGCTTCTGTGTAAAGTATTTCTCATTTAGTTTGGATTTAATACGATACTGAAATAAGTTATGTACTGTATCCCCTCCACCTTTGTAATGTTTTGGACTTGAGACTTTGCAAGTGTGTGTGAGATCATTGCATTCATGCATGTTGTCTTTTTCCATAGATATTTGAAATAATTAATAGTTAATTTGCCTCTTGAATGGATTGCAGAGGTGAACTAGCTGTTTAGACAGTTTTCGCATTTTGGAAGACGCTGAAGACGCGCATGCAGGTGGCAGATGGGTCCTTTTTGTGTTTGAATTAGCGAGGGCTACTTTTTGTTCTTGTGATGCTGTGCATATTTGCTGAATTCTATGTTCTGTTGGTGCTGCTTGTCTTATGTAAGATGGTGTTTTTGGGAGTGACTTTGTATATCTATTGTATGTAATAGCACATGAGTATTTATAACTGGTTTGCTGATTTTCGTTTTCTCTATATTTTATGCATGCAAACCGGACTAGCTTGCAGCTTGTTGCACATATAACATGTTTTAATTTTGCACGCACGCTTGTTATTGCATTGACTGGTATTGTTCCCTTTTTAATTGAATCATTTTAGGTTGCAAAGCAATATTTGCCTGGTCTTCGTATTTGGTTGACTGGAGGAACTAGATCTAAAATTCAATCTAAGAAACGTTTTTAGGGATGCCATGGTTGTGTTTTTCCATAAATCAATTATACTTGCATAACTCCGTTCTTGATGAAGTCGTTAGCTTCTTATTATCAATTTTCAAGTTGAAAGCATAATGTGTTGTTAAAATTTTGTGCTGGTTCAAGTGTCCCCTTGCACCACTCTTCTTTCTTGCAAAATTGGGTATGTAAATTTTCCCCAACCAAAATGTTCAGCGCATTGTGTGCTGTTGTGTATTCATTCATTTAAATATATATACTCTCGTTTTTACAACAATTTGAATATGTTCATTTATTTGAACTATAATAAAAATATAATAATATAAATTTTATTTCTTTCTTTATTTTATTTTATTTATCTATCTGTTTTTAGCTTCATTTAAATGTAAATAGAACAAAACAAATTTAATAATGTTATATGCAATTTTATTAATATTTACATTCTAAATAAATTATTCAAACATTTTTAATTTTGTTAAAATTAATTTTAAAAAAATAATACATTATGTTGTAACATAATTAACTACAATTAAAATTAATTATATTAATTAGTTTTTTTATAATTAATTATATTTAATTAAAATCCAAACGGATCCTTATATGTTACACTTCGTAGGAGTTGAATGAATCTACAAGGGTATAAGGCGCGGCAATACTGCTGTTTTGCATTCTATTTTTAGATTGTTAATTATGATATTAAAATACATTTATATCTTAATAATGCACAGATGAAATTGAGTATGGAGATCGGAAAAAATATCTCGAAAGAAGGTACGAAGAGAATCCAAATACGATTCATTATATATATATATATATATATAATTGAAATAAAAATACTGTTTATTATTATTTATCTCATAATTTGTATTTATTTAAAGAAAGACTATATATCCCGCTTCATTGCATGAAATAAAGTCTAGTTGGAAGAGAAGACTGGACGGCCACAGTGATGCTGAGAAGCTTTTGGGGAAATGAAATGAGCAAAAGTATTGAAGTGTCTATTTGGGCGGCGACATTGTGTTACTTTTAGACTTAGAAATGCGGGCTTGATGCAATCCTTGTGGGCGCATCCAAACATGAGCTGAAAGAAATGAGTTCATTGGATTGAATTGTTGGGTTACGTGGAGCACCGTTTTTTTTTTTTTTTTCAAATGAAAAAGTTGATACAATTCCCTCCAAATCTTCGGCTATGTTTGGTAGGTTTGAGTCAGAAACATAGAAACAGAAACGAAAACGGAATTGATCTGAAAATGTGTTTGGTACTATATAATCATGATTTTTTAGAATCTCGATTCTGACAAATTTCTTGAAATCCAATTCATCTCAAAACCTATGGAATCCAATTCTGTATGCCTTTCCATCTTCTCTCTCTTCCATCTCTCCATCTTACCCTTGCCTCCCTCCTTCTTCATGGGCTTGTTAGGTGCCAAAGCAAGGACCTCAGCTATCAGTCTGCAACATGTGAGAGAGGAGCACCTGCAGGAGTTGTTCGCATAGGTGTGAGAGGAGATTTGGTTGGAGGTATGTCGATGCCGGTGCTGCAACAGGTGATGACGGTGGAGGTAATGATAGATTTTAGATCTGAACACCAAGAACAATGAATCTTTTCCATCTCCACCTTTGAGTAAAAATCACTGCTTTCTACTTTGCCATCATTGTTACCTTCTAGTTTGAGTTTCACTGTTATGGTTCTGGTTCAAGATTAGTACAAATGATTTATGGGCTCTTGTCATTTTAGCTATAGTTCCCTTTTTGGTTTGAAGGAGATAATAGAATTGTTGGAGCAAGTATGAAGATTGAAATAGGTTTATTTGTTTGGAATTATCCCACCATCACTCCTGTGTGACGGTAAGAAGTGGGTCGTGAGTTTTTTTTAGATGGATCGTGAGCTTTAGGGGGAGTTACAGGTAGTAAGGTTATAGACATGAATGTTTTTTTTTTTTAAAGAAAAATATATCAAGGGTATTTTGGACCTTTGATAATACAAATAATTCTTTACCACATAATATAATTAAATTTAAAAACACACACACGCTCAACAAACAAAGTCATAAAAATCTTAAAAATAGAACAATTACATAATCACAAAGTGCCAATCCCTCCGCTTCCCTTGTCCACCAGACCACCATTTTTCTTCGTTGCCACCGTCTAACGGAGAGCGTTTAAATCCTGTTTTTTATTAATTTAAATGAAAAAAATAAATTGGTTTGTAATGTGTACCAAATAAAATTAAGTAGTAGTCATTACAAGAATTTATGTGTGGTAATAACAACAGAACCAAAGGCCTAACTACTTTATAAGTCACTTTGTTATAGCAAAACCGAACAAGGAGAGACATTTCACAAGCCGAGGTATCTATACAGAAGGGTCAACCTCACCAACGAGGTTACTCTAGCAATCCTAAGTTAACTCGGATTCCTGAAAGATCTGATATATATCGTGCTTTTTGCCCTCACAGAAGCTTGAAGAACTACCTGTTGTGCAAGGGATCAGGAGAAGAGGGCACCTCTCTTTCAACGTTTGCGAAAGAGGTTCCATCTTTTTCACCGCCAAAGCTTCTCTTCCGTACTTGAAATCTGATTGTATATTCCGATCCCTCTTTTGCGTGTCGAGCTTCCAAGACCTTGTGATTTAAACCTGAAAGAGTCAATACTATCAATAGAAAAACGCTCCATTTGAGTCCTGCAAATCGACATGGCTTCTCCACAGCCTTAAACATAAGCAATCCTCCTCCTTTGACGTTATTTGGTCCAGAGATGGGAAAGAAGAATCTCAGATTTCTAGCAACGGTTGTATGATTCACACACCATAAGAGGAAGAGAGAGGAAGAGAAAGGAGTAGAGACTAGAGAAGAGCGATGACGCATCCACAATAAAAGTATCTCAAGTTGGAAATGTTTGTTAGACTGGCAGGTTGAGGCATATTTAATATGTGGGGTTTTGAGTTGTCCCCCCTCTCATGCTCTCATTTCTAAACCCGTAGCTTTATTCATCACCACGAGGGGTCAAGCTAGCATCTCTCTCTCTCTCTCTCTCGAGCACCTGGTATATGGTACCCTGAAGCAGCCTCTCTACAAGTTGTGAGAACTTAAATGGGGCCAAACAAGTCCACATTGAGGCATAACAAGCACATAAGGGTGGGCGTCCCTAATCACTTATACTACAATATTTTGAGACTCAAACTCGAGGCCTATGATGATGCTGTAATAACTCATTTAATAGCATCAGAGCTCTTGTTCAATAAAGCACACCGGCGTAACTACAGCGTACATGAATCTGTGTCTTCAAGGAAGTAGATGCCCAATTCGAATCTCTGTTCCTAACTATTTTATCTTTAATTTATCTTTTTTTTTTGTTTTTTTTTAATGTAGCAGCACGGAAGAATTAATTTTGTGAATTACTTAACTCCATTATTATATTGCATTTGGTAACTTTCCAAGCTAACAGCTGATTTGTCAAAGATTAGCCGACAATACTCCAAAAAAAAACACGGTTCAGGTTTGACCACTTCAGAAAGCACCGGCTAACATAGTTGATTTTAAAGCAATTAAAGCCACAGATATGAAGGGGCGGTTCGGAACTTGAGTTTGTGCATTGATAATGAAAGGTGGACTATAAACAGTCTTAGCTTTATTTATCAGGCAATGGCAGTGCATTAGTCAAATAAACGACTTGATAAGTCCAAGCTCAACCTAATCCTGTCC
Organism: Prosopis cineraria; assembly: GCF_029017545.1. Classification (NCBI taxonomy): domain Eukaryota; kingdom Viridiplantae; phylum Streptophyta; class Magnoliopsida; order Fabales; family Fabaceae; genus Prosopis; species Prosopis cineraria. The sequence continues at coordinate 4,880 of NW_026556315.1, read as the reverse complement.
ATCACACCAACCCAATTCCATGGTCAAGACTCGACTCTTCCTTCTTGTGTTTTTACCTTGTGCATTTTACTTTACCCTGTAAATCTGTCGGTGCTATTTTTGCAAGTCCAATGAAACTTTTTTCGTACACGGGAACGCTAGTTTTTCTAGTTTGGTGTCAACATATTATCTTCCACATATGCAGTTATACCAATAAAAACGTTTTGTTTCACTAGAGAAAGACGATGAAAATAACATTTTATAAGGCTTTTCGAAAGCCTAAAATAAAAAATTTTGCTTCAAGTCATTTAGGCCATTGGTATTTGGTACTGTGTGCCGATTCATTTTTCTAGGAACAGTAGTACTTGATTTATTTTTTAAATAATATTCGTATTATACGATATAAATGCCTCACAAAACTATGGCATTTGCCTTTGGGAGCAACAACACAAAAGGGAATATTTTAACTTGTGTGATGTTGGGCTTAGGTTTCAGGCGATGCCTTTGTAATGGGGAGTTTGTTTCTTCCTTTGGACTAGCTTGTGGCAGGTTTTTCATTCTGTGATGTCACGTCGTTGGGATTTGCTGAAGCTCTACTCGTGTCAGAACTATGTGAAACGGAAGTCACCCACCTCTTCCGAGTCTCTTTCTCTCCCTCTTCTCAATGAATTTCCATGATAATATATTGTAACCCTCGCAAATAAAGAATAATTAAACCCCATGGCCCTTTGACCAAAAAGAAACCCCATAATCCATCTTGAATGCATTGATTTAGGACGAAATAATCCTTCTATGATGACTATAAATAGGCCTTTCATTTCTTTGCATAAACATCCAAGAATGGAATTTGAATATTTTCTAAAGTGAGAGCTTTCTCTCTAATTTCTGTGCCACTTTGTTGCTTAAAATTGATCTTGTGACTTGTAGGAGCTTCGTTCGATTAATTTATTGCCATAAAGCTGTGCATTTTGGTTTGTATTATGCTGAAGTTTTCTAGAAAGAAGAGATCTGTGGCCTGTGAAGAGTGAAATCTAATTGGTGCCGTTTATAAAATATCCGGTTAATTGTGTTCCCTGAAGTTATAAATTGTGGTTGCCTATAAAAATTGGTAATTTTTTTAAAAAAGGAATTGGCTAATAGACGGAAGTGATTCAATTATGAATTTTACACCGAATTAAATGAGCACAAAATAAGTTAGACATATACACCTGGTCATCGAATGAATTTGAATTGCAATTTTTGTTTGAATTGAATTTTCTTAATAGTCAAAGTAGATACATCATTTTTCACTTATCTAGCAATGTTTGATACTCTGATTACCAGCTTCCAGCTAGATTTTAAACTACATTTCCAACCACACATAGGCCTTTTTTCAGGTTAAACTTGTACCAAACCAATGTGCATTCAGAGCTATAAAAATTGTTTTCATGGCATCATGTAACTCAACTAAAAGGGATTATGCTAGCTTAATTAGTAATCTCAAATTCATAAGCACTGTATTAAATACTAATTTGGAGAGCTTTGCTGCCATTATAATTCTACCTAAGTCAGCTCATGAATAATGAATAATTGTATAAAATAAAAAATTCGTGGCACAACTCAGTCCTTCAAGTCTCCCAATTCAAGGTGAAATTATTCAGTAGCTCCCTTTTTTTTTTTTTGTTTTGGTGCGGCCAAAGCAGCAAGTCAGCAATAACGACGGTTTGCTTATATTTTGAAATTTGATTTTGAACACTTAATTTGATTTGATACTTCAAGCTTTAACAATGGACAACTCGAAATGCCCATCTACCGAGTAATTTGCTTTAATGGTCATTCCTCATAAAAGACGCAACAAGAATCGTCCAAACACGTATATACCTCATCTAGCCACAAATGAAAGAATACATGAGAGGTTTGATCTGTGAATTATATTTCAGCTACAACTTAACAATGAAGATCTAAACACCAAAAACACTTCTCTTTCTTTTCTTTATCTTTACTTTAATCGCACCATTTCTTAATGATAGTTCCTCTCAAACTGATACCGTGAAGAGGTAAAACTTTAGGACAACGGCAAGGGCAAGCTGCAATATAAAGATGCCAGCTACTATAAAGAACCACCTTTCACCTGCAGACATGATATGGGCGCGAAGGTTAAGTGCCACAAATGTTGCTGACATGAACCCAGCCACTCCTGCAATCACCCATCTGAATATGTCCAATGGCACAACTGACATACACTGCACGAAACAAAAGTTCAGGGGCTAAGGATGAAAGAGCCAAGGGGCGTACGTTCTCAAAAGGGAGAAAATTTTAGGAGCAGAAACTCACCAGGGCCGGAATGAAGACAAACAAGGAGTATCCATAGAGACAGAAGAGTTGGGCAAGTCCCGCTGGTGCAGAGAAGTATTTGAGAATCACGTACAAACAAAGAGGAACGATGATGACATAGCCATAAAACAAACCAGCGGACCAAGTCACCAGATTTATGTCATAATTCCACTGCTCCTTCTTCAGCTTGTGCGTCACATACGTGACAAATGTGCCAATTGAGGCTGCTACAAATATTAATGTGGTGCATATCCAAAATGGTCCATACCTGTGTATATTTACAGCAAAAATAAAAATCGCAAGCTACCACTCACAAGAATAATACAGAATTCGCATGTACATTATAAAATAATAACATGACTTGTCCTCCAATGGAACTTTGATTGCATAAATGTAGCCCAGCGATGATCAAGGCATTAGCACCTAAAAGTTTGAACCCTTTAAAAAGAATAGTAAAAACTAAATGGAAACCATTTGAGTAATAATTATAAGGGTATAATAAACATTATAACAAAGTGAAGGAACAGGGTATGGACAAACCAGACAGGGCCTAAGGAATCAGGCCATTGATGATGCTTCAATCAAGTTGCAGGGTTAAGGCTACACATTATTAGATAAAGCATTGGCTCACATAAGGAATAAAGTAAATGTGACTGCTGTAAACTGGACGAGTCTACCGTTTACAAAGTCGTCTATTTAACTAATGGCGGGATAACAATGTTGAAGAACGCAAGAACAATTCCGCAAATCGCAACAGACATGACCATTAATGATACAACTCATCACATATTAAAAACACTTGTTTCAGAAATATACTTCCAAAGGAAGTCTGAAAAAAAGCAGTCAATAACATATCCATGTCTAGAACAAAACTGGAAAAAGCAAGCTCCATCGCTCATGCATGATAGGCTTCCATCAATGTCTTATATGTCACTTTAGATTCCATGATATTATCATATTTATGTGCTCCGCAAAAACAAAGTCATGAATAATAAATCCATGTCTAGAAAAGTAATCAATAAAGTGAGACAAAATTGGAGCACTGGTATTTTTTATCAATAAATTAAATGATACACAAAACACAAAACAATCCACATACAAATCGGGGCTGTTTGCAGTTTTTTCATTGAAAGTTCCTCTAAATGGAAAGAATGAGTCTTTAATCCTCTCTAGAACATCCGCAGTGTCAACATCAAAGTACGGTTTGTAAGCACCAATAGTAAAAGTCCGAAACCAACTGCTCTGCTGTGCTTCCTCAGAACCAGATAAAGGTTTTGAAAATGTATCTGCATAAAGTGAACCCACCAAAAAAAAAAAAAACCATAAAAAATGCCAGAAATCTAAAAATCTCGACACATCCCCGCCTGCTTAACCTCACACGCAGTTCTAAGCTAAAGACTAGTTAAATGTGTCGGAAGAAAAGGCAACATGACATGGGAAGGGGAGGAAGAGGCTGGAACGGTGAAATTCAATGACTAACCCTTGTTCAAAATGGAGAAGCCACTAGGTATTTACAAAACAGGCTTTTCACGGACTCGGTTTTTTTGGGATAACATTTTCATGGACTCTTTCAAGAGAACTATGATATTGCAAATAATTATAACTTTATAATAATTAAACAGAAAAAGTAATCAGAAAATTAAAACTAGCACATACCATCAGCATCACGAGGCGGCCTCGACGCACCAGTTATCTTCCCTTGAGCTTCAGACGGAGGAAATGTCTGAAGATCTGAATCTGAAGTAATAAATTTTTCTCAAATGTAATAAAATAAAACCTCAGGGATGAAGATCGAAAGGAAATAATATCCATGCTAGAAGCGACTATATCGATCAAGTATAATCATGGTATTAAAACAATCTAACAAAACTAGTCTTACGAGCTAAACTAATTAGAGGTTTAGCTAAAATATTTCCAAAAGAGTCTGTTTTGATCTAGAACATTACTGCAAGAATGTAGGTAATAGTTATGCACTGCCATTCAAAGATCAGGAGTTTCGAGCAGTTCCAACCATGTAAACCGGTATATACTCCTTCCTGAAACCTCCCAGGCAAGAAAAGCGAATAGTATAAATTGGAAATGAAATTCGAGAAAACAACAGTTGTACCTGCGAACTTGACGGCGACATGCCCTTGATCTGGAACTGCCTGCCATATCAAACAGGGATTCCAGAGTGAGATCTAAAACCCAAACAGTCATAGGGAATCAAAAAAAGATTTTTAGGAATTGGAAGATAAACTCACAGGTACGGATCCAGAAACCTTTTGATTATCGATGGCCGTATAGTTTCCGGACATCATTTTTACAAATCTTGCTTCTTCCTATTCCTCCTCTACCTTACGCTCCCCCGGATCTCTCTTCCGCCAGTCACCCGCGTTTGTTTTATTTTTCCTCCAGTTTTGATCGACCGCTTTTTAATTTGTCTTGTTATATTCTTTTATCTGGAACGCTGAAGGCTGAAGCCACTGTTCCATTTGTCACTTTTGGAAGGTTGACGAGGAGCACGCGACTTTAATGGGCTGGTCTATGAACGAGGCCCATTTATCCTATTATGCAAAGACCCTGTAAGATGTTTTAAACGAAATAAA
>NW_026556314.1:0-38172 GCF_029017545.1 Prosopis cineraria | reverse complement strand
AAAAGATTTTTTTTAATTCTATATTCATTAAAATATTTTTTTAAAAATAAAAGTAAAAAATTATACATTTAAATTATCTAAATTAATCTAAACGATTCAAAGATGATAAGCTTTTAGTGCTCATCATTCACCAAAACTGGTTCCTGTCACAAGTCTCAACAAAATTTCACTGCTTCCCAATTTCTTATACCATAACAAACTATATATGTGTGTATAAAATCTAGGTTAAATTATATTTTTAATCTCATAACTTAAACAAAATTTTAATTTGGTCTTTTCATTTTATAAAGTATTATTTTTAGTCTTTTAATTCTGACAAGGTTAACTTAATATAATTATTTTTTGCCAACCATTATTATTTAAAAAAATAAACTTAACGAGTCAAAATTTAAAATATATTTTGTCTTGTAAAAAAAATTTTGTAATGAAACTAACAGTATTAAAATCAAAAGATTAAAAATACACTTTATAAAATTAATATATCAAAATAAAACGTATAACATATTTTTTATGATCACCGCCCCTAGAAGATCAGAATTCAGATAGACACACGTTTCATTGAATCCACCGAGCTAGTCGAATTTGAATCCAACTGGGCTCAACATAATGGCAATAAAAATGATAGAAACTCTACGAAGACTCGTCTGAATTGGTGCCCCTCTCCCTTTCTCGTAACAGAGTCCCTTCCATATTCTGTGCTGGATTTTCTCAGGAGCTGTAATCGAAAAACTTTCCTTTTTTTTTTGGGGTTCCTTTGTAGGATTGGTGCCTCTAAAAGAAGAATAAGCATGTGGACCCAGAAGTTTCAATCTTGAATAATATATATCATACACATGAACAGGGCAGTAATAGTAGAGATGTTTCTAGAATTCACAAAGGAAAAACTTAGACCAATATAGAATGCCCACCGGAAACATACCAGATAGACACAAGTTCAATGTTTGTTAATTTTTATAATGTTCAAGTTGGAGCACTATCTTGATAATGATGAGCCACAGACCATTAGTTCCACACGCGTATACGCCAAAAACAAACCTAGGAATCCACTTCTTTCCCCTATCCACCTTCACATTCCTAATATTTTGCCTCCTAAAACACTACTCTAGCCTCAGGAAGCATAGAACAAAGTAATGGACCATATTGTTTCTTTGTTAATTATGATATGATTCAAAAAACACAAGCCAATCCTTTGCTTGTTTATTGACTCTGCTATCCAGCTGTTCGGTTCCCAGCTCACCGCCACCACCACCCACTTTTCTTTATTCTTATTATTATTCAGACACATTCCCCATGTAGCTACCGCCCTGGAATTCTTCACTATAAATTGAATTAACCTCTGAAACATGCATATTATCATCAATAGCTTTTGCAATTTTATTTACTAGATATTCAACTTGGTTTGATCCAATGGCTTCTTCTTCGTTATGGTTGGGATTCTTCTGGTTTATTCCCTGCTGCTGTCTGGTTCTGCTAAGGTTGTCTCCGCGAACTTTTACCAGGATGTTGACATAACATGGGGAGATGGCAGAGGTAAGATCCTGAACAATGGTCAGCTCCTTGCTCTGTCTCTTGACAAGGCCTCTGGCTCTGGGTTTCAGTCCAAGAAACAATTCCTCTATGGAAAAATCGACATGCAAATCAAGCTCGTGCCTGGGAATTCAGCTGGCACTGTCACAGCCTATTACGTGAGTTCATCATCAATTTCTTTCTATGTAGTTTCATGTCTATGGAGTTCTATATTCTGACTCTGATATATTAAATGTGTGTTTGCATGTGCAGTTACGTTCTGAAGGATCATCCTGGGATGAAATAGACTTTGAGTTCTTGGGGAACTTGAGTGGTGATCCTTATATAGTTCATACGAATGTGTATACCCAGGGCAAAGGTGACAGAGAGCAACAATTCCATCTCTGGTTCGACCCAACTGCAAATTTTCACACATACTCTATTCTCTGGAATCCTCAACACGTTGTGTAAGTATATACACATTACACAATCCAGACTTAAAGCTATTATATTTCTCTATGGGTAATCATCCTTATATGGTATTAAAACTTGTCACTATTTCAGATTCTATGTTGATGGGAGACCAATAAGGGAGTTCAAGAACATGGAAGGTGTAGGTGTGCCATACCCAAAGAACCAGCCTATGAGACTGTACTCGAGTCTGTGGAATGCAGATGATTGGGCTACAAGAGGAGGACTTGTGAAGACGGATTGGACGAAAGCTCCATTCACCACTTCTTTCAGAAACTTCAAGGCTGATGCTTGTGTGTGGGCTAATGGCGGTTCTTCTTGCAGTTCTAACTCTTCTGGCAATGCTTGGCTCACTCAGCAGCTTGACGCTAATGATCAGAGAAGGCTCAGGTGGGTGAAGAAGAAGTTGATGATCTATGATTATTGTTCTGACACAAAGCGGTTCCCTCAGGGTCGTCCCCTTGAGTGCACTGTTAAGTCATAAACGCTTCATTCTACTTTACCCAAGTTTGAATGTATATTTGTCTGTGTACGTATTCTTTTCTTGAACGTTGATCTGATGTTTGTGAGTTCGGATGGCATTTCATATTTAATAAAATGATAATGAAGCTTGGAAATTAATAAAAAATAGAAAAAGAATTTGATTAATTATAGAAAAATTACTGAGAAGTCCCCAATTTTAATTACTTTAAAATCTCATAAAATGTACATATTGTTATGTATAATTATAATTTAATAAAAAAAATGATAACTTAACAAAGAAAAGTGATAACTAGATATTAAACTTACACCCACATTGTCATTTTTATTTGCCAAGTTGTAATTAGATATGATTTGAAATTTGAAAGCATTTTATGTATTTTATGAGACTTATTGATAATTAAAATCCATACAAACGATATTGGAGTGATTTTCCCATTACCATGTGAGCAAATTTCCTCTTTACTTAGAGCTGTGCAAGTAGCCTGATTTTCTGGTATGTGCACGATCCAGCCTGAGCCATTTATAGAAAGGTGCTATGTAACGTAATCAATTGAACCTGATGTAATTTGATTCTTTAAAAATGTTTTTCTTTAGAAAATGACCTTGAATTATCCTGAACAATTTATTTTCCAGAGAAAATGGTTCATAAATATGTCAGATTATAAGGATATTCCTTTGACCAACATAAGTTTTCAAGGATACGCTATTCTTGTTTATGGTACACTGATAACTCTAATAGGCACCTATAAGTTTCCATCTAATGAAAGAGCTATTTTGATTGAGAAAAAAAATTAAACAAATAATGAAGTAAGAAACTCTGTCAAGAACTAGTTGTGGATGTCAAGCTTCGTATAAAATCTAAAATGAGTTCCATCTTTCATAAGGTTTCTTATAGATTATTCATATCGATTGAAGATAAGATTTAAAAATTAAATTATTAATTATTAATTTAAAATATTTTTTAATACAAGAATACAAAAAACTCATGTGAAAGATGAACAAAAATCAGGTCATATTATGATGGATTTGCATTCTGACAATGGATGGTTAAAAATAATAAAATTTGGATTTCTTGAGAGGTCTAGTAAGCGAGCATGTTCACATATCTGTTTGCTTCCCTGAATATATGGTTGAAGGTAATGATTTAATATTTTATAATAAATTCTTTGACTTTGTTGATAATTTCAAAGAGAGGACAGTTGTCATGGAAATTATGCTAGATAGGTGAGAGGGCTTCCACTAAATTAGAGTGTATGTTGATTTTATTGAACCGCACATTTCAACGAAGTTGAAGTTTCTTTGAAATGCCCAAAAAATTTTGTTGTGGTACTAAATTGGTAGTTGAGGTATTTGAAAAATTTCTGGATCCAATTATTTTTATTGTCTCGTATGATTCCATCATAAGTTATATTTTTATTGAAGTTGATAGTCCCATCAATATCAAGATGAATCCAACCTTCTACTAAGGGTCTCCATCGCACCTCTACACTTTTTACTTGTGTGATGTAGATTGGAGCCTCGTGTCATATGTGAATTAGTTTCATGGTTTTTTTCCCCATCTCAATAATTTCTAGTTTACTGAATGGATGGTGCACAGGCCCAGTTAAAATATCAGGCCCATACCAAAAAATATTAAACGAGCCAGCCCACGAATGTAACATATGGGTAATGGGTTAATCGGTATTCTCTGAATTGTGGGTTAAGATAAATAAATGCCTAAGCCCATAATAAAATATAACATAATGATTAAGACCACTGATTAATAAAAATAAAAAAAACTTATTTTATTGCAGTAAAAAATTGTAGTGTTTTTCCAATAAAAAAAGCTGGGGGCTCTTCGATTGCAGAAAAAGCTTAGTTCTATTCTCCTCCTTTAACTTAAAATGCACCCAATCTCAATGGGATTCAAATTTAGAACCCTCTAGAACTGAAAACCCAATGCTCAACTAGAGTATAATAATAATGGAACAAAAGTGAGATTAATGGTACTCATACTCAGTACTGTAAAATTTTCCCAAATATCGGCTGGTACATTACAATATAGGAAAAAAATGGTTAATCGTATAGCCTAGATTATCTTCACACCGTGCAACATGCATTGAACACGGTTCTTGCCAACAAAATGATAATGACAGATATTTAATAATAGCTAGTTCAAGTGGTTCCATGCTTGTTTCTCATAACAACAACAATAACGAGTCTTATCTCACTAAGTAAAATCACCTATATAAATTGCATATTATATTGATGTGAAATTTGACAAAGTTTTACATTAAAATAGCCTATCACACCTCTCCATTTATATTCAAGTTTGGGACCGTCTATAAAACATGGGTAATGTTGCTGTGTTTGTTTCCTGTAGCTAAGGTCTTAAATTTGAGTTTTATGTATAGAGAAACTCACTACAAAAAAAGATTTACATCTGTGTGATTTAACTTGACCCGATCCAAATTAATTGAGGTTCAACATGCCTTCCTAAAAATTGGTTGGCATGAAGAAAAAATGATAATGACAGTCTGACTAACCAAAATAGAAGCCACTTATTAGTCGTCATGACTTTTATATCATGTTAGTGAGATACAGCTTTATGAATAATCTTCATGAAAAGCAAAATCATCGAGGGACGTGATTCATTGGCCTTGTAGTTGCCGTTGCGTGTTGAATTGTTTCGTTACTGATGTTTCACTCAACAGATTATCATTCTTTAGCAGAAACAAAAAAGTTTCAAGTTATAGTGTTGCAGAAACTAAAACACATATATACAAGCTATATCTAAATAATCACATGTTGCCATCTATATATATAACAGGAACAAGAAAGACTTGTTTCCTTTTTACCCAAAGCTGTAAAGAAGAGAACTCAAGTCTAAGCTATATAGCTAGAATTCTCCCACATTCATTATTAGTGCCCCACATGAAGGACTCGTATTGGAGCTCTAGTCTTATAGTCAAGAACTAATGGATGGACCACAGAAGCACGAAGAAATACAGATAATCTGATTGATGATGAGATTATTATTATCTGAAACTAAACTGAGAGAGGGAGGGGGGGTCATCAAGTGGTGATGGAGGACTAGCTTAGCTAGGATTATAACCTTAAAGAGGCACCTAATATTTGCACTATCCCTATAACTTGTGATTATGGCCGACCATGTCGTACCCACAATGAGGGTTTTCATGGTACTTGGTAACAATCCTTGTCTGGTTTAAATTTGTTGCATATGTCTTGGCTCAGTAACTTTACTATTTGAAATTGGATGCATTTGATATCCACACAATACTGTCATTTCCTTACCATTCTTACTGTGTGAAAACAGCAGAATTAAGGGATTACAGCATGCATCTTCTGTGGATCATTTCCTTCCTTTTGATTCAATTTTCTCTGCTTCCTCTTCTGATTATATATTTTTAACTTTACACTTTTTCATATCAAATGTTAATATTTGCAATTATTTTAATTAGGTCGTTGGAGTGATCATATTAATAAATAAATATATATAAGGTGTCGATATATAATAGTTTATAATTAAATAAATATATGCATTTAAAATATATATATATACACAATTTTTTATACAAAGCTAATGATTAAATTCTATAGATATATATATAAATAAATAAATATAAAAAATTTCATTTCCAAAAAATTAAGAGATGTAAAAGAAAAAATTTTTGATGAGTTCAAACTATTTTTAACCGGTTTTGTTAATTATTTTTCAAATAATTTAGAATCATGAAATTTGTTGTCAAAGTAGCCACTTTAATTTGTATTTTCAACCTTTGTAAACATATGATATTTTTTATATTACAAGAGAAGCAGTGGTCCAAATTTTATATCATAATCAAGTGGTCTTATCCCTTCAAATACACACAAAGCATGTTTATTTATGTGCACATTTTGGAAAAGATCAAGAGAGAAGCCTGACCCTAAAACATCACCCAGTCGATAGCCATGACACTTCCATGGTTATTTCCCTTAAAATTTAATTTCATGATTTTTCATTCTATATCCACGATATTATGTTGTAGAATATTGAATAAGATAACTTAATTAGATGCATGAAAACATCTAGTATATCTATTGATATTTTGTAATTCAACAAAAAACTCTTTTGGGCAAAAGTATAACATGACTCTGCTGAGTTCATTCAAGGCCATTATTTCATTGGCCAGATGAATTTTGCTGGTGATATCTAACTTTAGCTTAGGCTTATTATATTTGACACCTGTTTTCCTCTTCCTTTACAACTTCTTTTTGTAAAAGACTCATTATAACTCCCAAAAGCAAGAATTATTTGCTTTCAAGAACTCTGATAGCTCCCTGAAGCAGATATTAATAATGAATTTTGAATTTTCAAAGAGCTCACATGAGCATGCTTGAAATTAAAACACCTCTGAATTACGTGGTCCTATATTTGGTGGGTTCAAAGCAAACACATGATAAATAGCTTATCCACAGAGAGCAGAGACAAGGAGATTAAACACCACAACTCGCAGCTGCAACAATAAATCAAGTTCTGGTTCTTTAATGCATTAATTAATTAAAAGAGAGAAATATGCAGAAGTAAATTTTTGAACAAAATATTGCATGAACATGTACGTAAGCATGTCAGATATATACACCAATCACTTCTCGTGTGTGTATTTATATATATAATGCATTAGTGGTTGGATCTATATATAGTTGATATGCTGTATCTGCAAGGGGAAAGGGAAACAGATCCTATGCAATGACCGACCATCTCCACATGACTCCATAACTATGCAATTGTGGGCACTCCTCAAGCTTTGATCATTATTGTGCGTCTTCACTGTTGTTATTACCCTATTAACGCCAAATGTGACTTATCGGAATCTTCCTTAAAACTATGTATAGTGGAATGGAACTGTTATAAAACCAAAAGCCCACACATATGTATCGATCATCATATATAATAGAATAACCTGTGTTATGGGGCCTCTTACTTTTGTTTTGTTGCTTGCTTTTATTCAACCAAACGTCTCTCCATCTCTAAAAGAATATGTCTCTTATATATGTTTCAATAATACATAAAATTCTCCCATATGTGCTTACAATATAGAAACAAACAAGCCAAGTAAGTACTAACCATAATAAAGGTAACACACATCATCATCATCAATAGCGCTTTTCCCACATATCATGAACTTCATTACAGCCTTAATGAGAGGTCAAGCTGGCTAATATCCTCCTGAACAATTTCCTTGGAACCATAGCTAAAATCTCTCGTCGTCCTTCCGCCGTGACCTTGGTTCACGAACACGCCCAGCGCCTCCTGCGACGACCTGACCCAATTGCTAAGATGGTTCGATGCATTGAAGCTCAAGTGGTGCTGGTGGTCCGATCCTGCCGATCCACCACTGTTATTGTGATAAGGTTCCATGGAAGAAATCGAACTGCTTAGTAGCTCTCTGCTTTTCTTGGCTAGGGTGCGTTCAAGCTTGTGAGCGTTTTGGTGACCTCCTAGAGCTTGAGAGCTGTAGAATTTTTTCTGGCAATAATTGCAAGAGAAAATCCTGGGCTCCTTGGAATTGGAAGCTGTAATTGAACATGAAGAAGCAGAAGAAGAGGAAGGTTCAAGAAGAAGATTCAGATTCAGTAATGGAGCATTATTGTCGTCTGGGATATTCAAGTGAAGAGAAGTATTTGGGTGGAAACTCATGGTGGCTGAGAGAGGGAGATCGATGCTTTACTTTACAGAACGGAGAGATATGAAAAGAAAGAGATTAGTGAGTAGGGTGATATATACAAGGGTTTTTTATATTGGTGCAGTATAAAGAGAAGCACACAGATGAGTAATATTATGAGTGAAGAAGAGATGTTATCACAAAGAGAGAGAGAGAGAGAGAGAGACACATGTATCTGCAAGATGAGTGGGGAATCAAAGAGGTTGTCCCCTTCATTAATGGCACGGATACAATCCTTTGTCGGTCCACGGCGTAGAAAAATTAATAACACGAAGGCACTTCATATATATACACGCACAAAACACATTATCAACAATATTAAAATTTAATTAATATGGGGATATAGTTGAATTTTTCATCTTAGATCTTGTCTTGGACATAATATGTTAGTGTTGGGTATATCGGCATCTAATTAATTAGCCACAAGATATACATAAGGTAGTTGCGGCTACTTTTAGATTAAGTTGGTCGTGTATCAGTAGTTATGTATTCAGTTGTATAACTATTTATTTTGGATGTTCTTAATTAAATGCCTCAAAGAAATTCATATAATTTTTTTAAGAAAAATATAACTTTAAATCCCTACATTTTGTTCTAGTTTTGTTATAGGAACTTGATTTTTTTTTTTTTGTATTTTAAATCCTTACACTTTTCTCTATCTATTCCTTAGATCTCTATAACACCGCTCATGAAGACCCTCAGAACAAAAAAAAAATTACATGAACCTAAAATACTAACAAAAAGTGTAAAGACCTATAGCAAAATAGCAAAATTCGAGCAAAGTATAGAGATTTAAAGTTATATTTTTTCTTTTAAAGTGCAATTTGGATATTATATATATATATATATATGGTGAGTGAATAAAAGTTTTTTAGTCTGAATCTTTGAAATAGGAAATTAAATCTTGTTTTCATTAAAATAAGATAAACTTTAGTTGAGTTTGACATATTTATTTAATGCAGTTGCACATTTCATGATTTGAATTTAAAACTCTAAAATAACTTAATTCAACTCTCTCAACTAATTGAACAAAACGCCAGTCGATAACCCGCTTACTCTTTAGTTGGCTTTTTGGTTGGGAGTGGGTCGCGAGTCCATTTTCTCATTCTTGTTTTTTGGTTTTGCTTTCACTTCTGGTGGGGAGAGAACCTCAGCATGATGATGGCCCCATGCAGAGGGGAGGGTGAAAGTGGCGCCAAAGGCATGTCAATCTCACCCTTCCTGCTAGCTCTAGGGATCAGCTCTTCAACCTTGTCGCACAGCTCGATCAAGCGGAGAGGGAGATTCGTCGCTTGAGTGAATCCCGGATCAAATCCACAAAAGATCTTGAGGCCAGACTATAAAATTTTAAATCATTATAAGTCATCATTTAATTGATTCGAATTCATTTGTGCTTATGTTGTAAAAATTATCTTATTATGATGAGATGTTCTTAGTAATTATTCATTAGTGCATATATTAATATAACTATATACATATGTCTGAATAAAATTTGGTGCATGTCTTAAAAGATATACATCATTTATGCATTGTTTGGATAATTTTGTTATTAAAAAGGGAATCAGATTCAAATTAACTTTTAACAGTTAATTTAAAAAATATAGCAAAAATAGGTTAATTTAAAAATAACATTCTAAACTTAAAAATTTAAAAATAATTTAAAATAAAATATCTAAATAAAATGAGAGATATTACCTAAGAAGCCCATGTACGGCCCATATATCATATAGGAAGAATGACGCATGAGGACGATAAAACAAAATTAATTATTATGAAGAACCATGAATAATTCTTAAAATTACAGAGCAAGACCAATTTTTTAAAAAAATTAAATAGAAAAAAATACTCTTATATGGTTGACACGTAGTTTAGTTACAAATTTAGAAAGATTTGCAAATGACTTATAAATTGTAGAAGTTCTGTAAATCCTTAAACCTTAGTTTGAATTTTAGTTATAAATAATGAAAAATTAGTTGCAAATGAGTTGTAAATTAAACTTTTTGAATTTATAAAAGGGAAATGAAATTTGAGCCGGACCAAATGATTGAATTAATTCAATATTAAAATTAAAAGATTTACCGAAACAAGGGCTGAAGGTCTTTTAGTGATTTGATCGTCAAAATTAAGCAATAGATCAGCAGTAAGCCCTTCAAATAACATGACAATTCTCACTTATAAATTAATGGTTATAAAATTGTAAATTAGAAAAATAAGAGAGCATCAAATTACTTGAAGTTAAATTGTTATATTTCCTTTGTAGATAGATATTTGTGACCAAGCTATGTGTCAATCATGCATGTATGGGCATTTTTGTCCATTAGTTCTTTTTTGAAAACTTTAGTCATTTTTTGTAATTTAAAAAATTTATGATCCTTTAAAATAATTAATTTCCTTTCAAGATCCTTTTTTTTAAACTAAAGAAATGCATTCATAATTAAAATGAGATTACATTAATGATATATAACCTACTAAATCACTCTCATCATCCACCGCTTCTTGTGATAAAGGTAGAGAAGATCAAAAGTATAAAAGCTAACAACTAATCTTTGAGATATCTTAGCAAGGTGCTTAACATAGGTATTAGAGCTTCTACTAACATAATGAATGAGTATGCTTGAATTCTTGTGAAACAAAAAAAGGAACATCTCTTATTACATCCTGAAAGGAGTGTGAAGGTTCACATCCTTTAACAATCAAAATAATTAATTCAATGCAATCACAACATATGTTAACTATACATAGGCCATCATTCCAACAAGAAATAATCCATGAATGATAGCAAGTAATTCTGCTATCACAAGCGGAACATTTGTAAGCTTACAGCTATATCTTTTCATCTAGTTTCTTTGATGGTCTCAAATGATTTTACCACATCCACTACTACCATTTACAAGAATGGATCCATCAACATAGCATCACTTCCAGGGTCCTTTTGTGTCATTCTCCCCACCATATGTACTCATATTTAAGAAACATATAATTATAGTCCTTGTCAATGTTGTCATGGGATTCTAAGAGTTATCCAGAGGCTCACGCATGATACACCAAAATGATATAAATTTAAAATATATATAGCATCATTAAAATAATTTTAGGAAAGAACTTAACCCTGACAGATCCTGGATATGATCATACGAACAATAATACCAAAAAATAAAAGCTAGTCATGAACCTTATAATTAACAAGGTCTGAAGCAAACTTGAAAGTCATGCAGTGTTCCGTTCCATCCAATTTCTAAAATTGGCATTGCAGACTGGCCAGGATAATCGACCTTGACTAGACCAAATTAATGAACATGATTAAACTTAATCTCTATCTTATTAAGTGTCCCTATCTAATAGCTCACCATCTGACCAGAAGACATTGGACGTTAATTTATTTAAATAACAGTGACTCGGATTAATCATTACACAAGTTTGAAATTGTGCTGGCTAGCTCATGAACTTATGCACTAAAGCTCCATACTGATTCAGCTAAATTATATTATTATACATATACAAGCCATACATGTTTGTCACCACTTGAAATAAAAAGTATTTAAGACTAGTGATTTTGGCTCCATTCATCAGTCAATAATTGCAATTATTAATGCCAGCTCTCACTCAAGTATTCTCACTTAGCTTGTCTTGATGTTTCATTCATGAATTAATGTGCATTTTCAGATACAACCAAAATAAATCGAAGAATGACTGTTCATTAGTTTCCATTCAATGATCTAAATATTTATATTGATAGTTCCTTCAAAAAAATGTCCAATTAATGCTCCAAAAAAACAACTATATATATATATATATATGTATGGCTAGTGTGTCTGTGGATGTGTGTGTCCTTCAGAGATCAAATTAATTACATACTCAGATCGAGGTAGTTGGAAGAGAAACACTTGTGATGGCCTGTTTCTTACATATGATGCCATACATATAAATATAGACACACACATCAATAAATATAAATATATACACTTGTACACACACACACATGGATCTTTCATCTCTCTCTCTATCTCTGAACATGTTTTGTGGACTGGACCAAGCACATGGGATATGGGATTTTAAAAAGTGCTGTAGCAGATAAATAAAATTCGAACACGTCGATATTGTTTATATTATATATATATCCTATGAGGAAACAAGGTACGCAGCTTCAAGAACTTAATTAATAATAAAACTATGATTGGGGGATGATAAGATCAGCTATGATTAGTGAGCCTTGTCTACTGATCACAGGACACAAAGAACCAAGAACACTACATATGCTGCTGTAAGATTTCAAAGTTCAAACCCTAGAGGGACATTAATTCTAGTGCTTAACTGTACAATATCTATAATTAATCCACTAGGATGTTCCTGTAGGAGACCGAAACTGAAATGGAAACATATTGTTTCTATTATTTCTATAGCTTCTTAAACACACAGGCACAAAGTACGTACAGATTATTAGAACATTCACCAGATCTAGTTAAGCTAGAGATTCGTTGATCTGACATACATTCTGCAGACAACACCTAAGGCTAAAACTCAGCTAAACCGTAGAATATATACATTTGTTATGCTTCACACATCGATGAAGACCTCTCTATTCTCTAGCGACTAGCGTGAGTGCTTACATACTTTCCGGGAAATGCCTCCTTTTTTTCGTAGTGATGATGATCTGTAAGTGTCACGTATCGTCCATACTTATATACAGAGAACTTTATATACGTAGTTAAAAAAATGACATGTAATGGTGATTGATGATGAAACCCATAAACCTCATATTGTTTCTCAGATTCAAAGAAACATACACACACCACGTTCCAGTGATGGAATCCTCATTAACCGTGCTCGGCAATAATAATTTTGAAGACTTGTCTAGAAGTGGTCTACACTTGGAAGATGAGGTGTGGCCAATATTCCAACTTTTAGCTAGCTAGATAATATTGGAGGTTAAAAAGCCCCTCTTGCCAGGTTTGAATTTATTTCATTAATAACAACTATATTGTAAGACCACAGGATTATTTGAGGTAATTAAACTATTCATGGCTTACTAATTTCCTATAAATTTTATGTCATGCATGTATAGATATATAAAGACAAGTTTTTAGGGTAAACATCACACACACAGAGGGTCAGTTTTTTTTTTTTTTTTTAACAAAGGGGGCAAAAGCGCCCAAATCAGAGTCTCAATTTTGCTTTATCATTCTCCAATATTTTTCTCTATTTTTAAACTATATATAAAATATTTTAATAAATAAAAATTACCATATATTTCAAACTCATTTTATTTTTTAGCATTATTAAATAGTTTATTTTTTTAAAAAAATATGTACTTAAGTTAACCGATGAGGATATTTTAGCAACCAAAAGATTAAGACCAAACCAAAGTATATAAAATAAATTTTGTTTTAAGAGAAGATGAGTGAAATTTTAACAAAATTCAATGAAGGCTTGTATATATATTTTTTTTAAATTTTGCCAGACCGAAAGTTATTTCATTTCATCAATCAAATTAACTTTCTAGAATTATATGAAATAATTACTTATAAATGGTCACAAATTGTTCATGATAATACAAAATTTCTTTTCAAGATTTATAATAAAAAATAGAAATAAGTAAGCCCTCGTTTTTTTCTTTTGATAAATTAAAGAAGTCATTGCTTTTTTATGTATAAGAAGCCATGGCTTTTGACAATGCTCTTTGATGAACTTATTATATATTGAAAAATAGCTAAAATATATTTTTATAGTCTTTTAAGTTTATACAATATTTTGTTTTATTTTTTTAATTTTATAAAGTAGCTTTTTAATCCTTTAACCCTAACATTATTAATTTTGTCACGAAAATTTTTTGCATTAAACTTTTAAATATTGATAAAATATTATTAAATGATGACATGTTAAGTTTAATTTTTTAAATAATAATTATTAACATAAAAAATAATTATTTAAAACGTTAAGATTAAAAAATTTAAAAAATATTTTATAAAATTAGGGGATTAAATTAAAATTTTATATGAAATTAGATAACTAAAAATATACGTTAAGATAAACTATGTTTTTAAGACTACAGGAATTATAATATCAAATAGCCTAGAGCAACCGACTTCACGTCCATCCTACAGGAATTTTTTTTTCCCCCTTTTGCCCTCTAAAAAATCGAGATGAAAGTGTTAACTGCTTCAAAACGTGGCTCCACACAACTTAGGGTCATTTTGTCGGGCCCGTGATATTCAATCCAGAATTTTGGGCTTTTATGTTTCTGCTTCACAGGGGTCATTGGGTATGGGTTTTGACAGTTCTGCAAAGTTCAATGGGCCCTATTTCCCAGGTCTGCAGCGATCCTGTCCTGTAGTTCAATCATACCCTTCATCGTTTCCACCGAAGGTGTTTTTTTTTTTTTAATTCTGAAACTTTTATATCGGTGAAATACAAAATGAGGTTAGGAAAAGAAATAATAATAATAATAACAGAAAATCCTTTTCCTATAAGTTGTTTCATTTTTTTTATAATTTTGGACGCCTAACATACCAATTTGATGAATCATCATATCATAATCCCAGGAATGTGTTTCATCTTGACTTGATAATAAATCATGTTTTGGTGTTCATATCTTGCATTAAGGAATTGATTAACAACCTGAAAAATGATCTCATCATTTTTCTTAAGTCAATGAACCAAATATTTCTATTTAGTTTAATTAAAATACTGTTTTCTTCTCAAGTTAATTTAATATCTGTTCAATTATTTTTCTTTGCTTGCAAAGCGTGGTGGAACCAACATTCTAGAAATTGAGGTTGGACCTTTATATACAAGCCTAGCTTAACCAATATATCTCTCTTTGTATGTGCGTATTTGAAATGAACGTTATATTGATTTATTGGATAATGTGGATTGGAAGGGATAAGATAGAAAGTTCATGTATCATCAAAGAGTTATTATAACATAAAGGCCACTTTCTTGTAAGTTACAACAACATGATGGTATAAAATGAACATTAGATTGACTTTATACGGAAACACTCATAATAGAGAATTTGAATGGAGACATCGTCTTTCTTCACACTCAAAAAAGTTGTTAAGGATCTCAAATGTGATGATTTGAAGAGTTCACTCAACCTTGTTCAAAGAGATATATAGTTCAAATGAATTCCTCCACAAGCAAGTTTTGGGTTAAAATATGGATATGGTTTGGTGGACCAACATGGTGAAACTATTTAAGGTTTATGTGATGAAATTTGAATTATTTAAATTTTAATCTAGATCATCTAGATTTAATAGATTATTTTTTTATTTTTTATTTATTAAAATAAAATATTTATAAAAACTATAAAAAATTTAATAAATATTTTTATAATTAACTAATCTATATTTATTTTGAAAGGTTCAATTTAATATTAAAATTTTTATAATTTTTATATATTGACTATCCGGATATACTTCACGTAATCTAATTTAATATTAAAATTTTTATAATTTTATATTTTGATTAATCAGATGTACTTTATATGGTACAGATTTAATAAAAATATAAAATATTTTTTTAAAAAATTTCAAGTTAAAAATTTTTAATTTGTATTATACAAAGTATATCTAGATAGGCAACATATAAAAATTTTAATATTAAATTAAAATTTTTAAATTAAATTTAGACCTGATTGTTGATAAAAAATTTATTACAATTTTCTATAATTTTTATAAATTTTTATTTAATAAATATCAAATAAAAATTTAAAATAATCCATTAAATATGGACCATTCAGATTTTATTAAAATCTAAATGATCTAAATTTCATTACCCTGATGGTGCTCATCATCAAGATAAATCTAACCATTTATATGGAGTATTGGGTTTGATAGAAAAAAAACTGTTTTTTATTTTCAATACCTCAACTAAATTGATGGGAATTTTGCATGGCTTAAACCTTTCACAGAAGCTTGCAAAACAAAAAACAAAAAAAAAAATCGAGCTCTATCGTGATTCAGATCAGTAAGAGCTCTAAATATCATATCGAATGAATATTTTAGTTTAAACAATACCGTCTAAAAAATACTATCAATAAAATAAGAAATATCATCATGCAAGAGTGGTCAGTCATATATGATCTCATGTTTGGAAAGAGAAGCGAGTCCTTCTCAAACTAGCTGTTACCATACCCATCATATAAATGGAGATTTAATTTGTTAAGTTTTGATACTTCACTTAGAAAACTTTCATATTGATGTGTACAAATAAAATATATTGCTCCAACCTAGACTCTGTTTTTTCCCTCTTCCTTGTATAGTGTTTACATCAAAAAAGAAAAAGAAAGAACACTGACTTCAGTTTGTTTTTGTGACTTTTCTTTTTCCCACCTCCCTCGTTCACGCTCACATGTCGTTTGTAGGGGCAATTGTTTCTTATTGTACAAAAATTAATTAATTATCTAAAGCAATAAAATTAGGAGAGATGAAGAGAGGATTATGATACAATATTAGTATATAAGAGGTACTGAGAATTGAGGGATTGACTAAGTTCTCGTTGGGAGATTGGGCACACAATGATTAAGGGAGAGGTTGCAGATTTTCGTCCACCAACTCAGCCGGGAATTAAGGCTCCGCCGATTCAGGCAGTGATGAAGGTCACGCCATCTCTCATTCCCAAAAGCAGACCCAACCAAATAACTTCTTTTTCCCTTTTCTGTTTTTCACTTTACTTAATTTGTGTGATGATTTCCGGTCTGTCAGGAGTATATTTGTCAAATTGATTCACTTGGTAAGGAGATTGTACTTTTTTTAATAAAAAATTTCGAATTCAAATTTTAAAAATATAGCAATGTTGGTAGTAGAGCTTCCACACAAAATGATCCCAAGTTTACTTTAAAATTTTTCAACTCAATGTAAGGCAAATCTAGAATACCAAGTGTTTAAGGAAAAAATTGACTTCTTCTGTGGCTTTTAGGTTTTGTGAATGGGATTTTTAAAATGTTTTTTATTTAACCTAATATAGATTTAGTGGAATTAAATCATTTATAAGAGTTTTGGAATTAAACTGAATTGGTCATCTCTGTTGAATATATAATTTGTTCAACTAATGGTAATTCTATTAGTAAAAGGAACTCAATCATTCCTCTTAAATAAGATTGTGAATTTAAATCTTACGAATAAAAAAAAAAATCACTTCAAGAGAACATAGTGAATACGTAGTTGTATCAAATAAATATGACAATGACATCCTTAAGTACTCATGAGATCATTGTTAGTAACAACTATTCCACTGATTTAGATTAGTTTCGATAGAAAGTAATAGTAGTCCTATGCTTTCTAGGATACTAAACAAAATAATTTAAAAAAAAGACTTTAAAAAAGTCTAGCAAGTATGAACAAAAAGAGAATATTTGCCGTTTTGCCGTATAAGCACGGGATAATCGGCCGGCCAATGCACCTTGCCTCCTAATAATTAGTGTTAGCTTGCTCTCACAGCATGCACATATATAATACACTTAACATATATTCTTCCCTTTTATTTTAAAAAAGTTTGCTTCATTCACATGTTCCGCCACAACTTCAGGCTCTCGAACTCAAAAGTCTCATTCTCTATATATATGCATTATTCTTGGCCAATCTTCACACATGCACTTAGAGACCTATCCAAAATTGAATATATAATTTGAGACGCCAACCTTATGAATAAGGCACCGCATTCAACTCTAATTCATTAACTACTAAATATTTTTTAAAAATTTTTAATAAAATTTGCAGCTGGTATGAGCTTATAATTTAATGAGAGGGCGGGGCTCCTTAAACATTTTAATAAATATTTAAAATATTATATAACAATATAAAAAAATAGGTTTTTTCTGTACATGCATTATATAGATTTTAAAGATACTTATCCATGACTTATAAAGTTATAAATTATAAATACTGTATAATGTAATAATAATTCAATCGTGTATATTGATATTATATATTGGAAATTGGAATTGAAATTAAGGTGTACCATTCTTCAAGTATATAACTTTTTTTTGATATCATGAGTAATCGAGCATGAGCATGAGAAGGAGGCTTTTGTTGATATAACAGAAATCTCTTTTAAGATACCAAAATCAAAAGGTAGACATCTCAAGACTAAATTACTACATAAATAACGTATATAACATTTAAGATTAGACTCAATACATACAATACATGTAGATGTAGAGTTTGAAGTTTGAGTCTTAAACTTTTGATCTGAATCAATTTATCATTGTCACTAAAACAACTTGTTTGGATTGGCTTTGGGGCACTGGACATAAGAAAGGAGTTCATCGGGGCCTAAACCAATTCCTTGAGATGAAAGCCCATCAATTAGCCAACCTGCTTTAACATATGCTAGGTGGGACACCACGTTATAGTAAGTTACTAACGGTTTTCATCCACTCATCCTTATACTTGAGAAAGACGGCATGCCTATCCAGGGGTGCACCATTAGCTAACCTAATGGCACAAGCATTTACTTGTTATCTTTAGGTGTTAGAAAGCAAATTGAAGAAGTGAGTTGCTATCACCCTTTATAAATAGACAACGAGTGCATAATTAAGGATCTCCTGATACTTTATACAATCAATTCAATCAATTTAACTTGCCTAGTGTAAAGATTCAATACCTTAACCTTCACTCAATTTCAGCCGACCCAACTCACTGTACTCATATATGCTAAGCTTTGTAGTCTTAACTTCACTTTTATTTCCGTTTGGCAGAGAATCAGCTATAAACTTGCACATGCGTCATTTGACATACCATTGTTTCTCGAGTTTCCTTGTTACTATGCGAAAATTGTGATAAAGGATATTAAGAACCCACACAATCACTTAATATAAGTTACTCTTTTGAGAATTTGTTTTTTCTGAAATGCCTAACAAATCCTTAAAAGGCGTGAGGTTCTGAACTCAACTCTCAAAGGCAAGCCAACACAACTTTTGGCTATTTAATTTTCTTTACATTTGTTTAACAATTAGTGAATAAGTATTTATATATACATTAGATAAAATAATGAAATATATCCATTAAATACATTTAACTTTTAATTAAGAGACGTCATCTTCGGATGAGACAGAGCCAGTTCAAGTTCGTTGAAATATAGTGACGATAACGAACAATGAATTTTAAAATGCCCTTCAACTGTAAACCGTAGATTTGGGTCCAAACAAAAAAACTGTGAACCGTACATGAGATGGGCCCCTCAAAAGAAAAAAATGTGGCAATCATTATCGAACATGCATGCCACCTCACAGGTTTGAATTCAGGTGCCCAATTACTCCCAAACATATCCTCCCTTTTTTTTTTTTTTTTTTTTC
Source organism: Prosopis cineraria (assembly GCF_029017545.1). Classification (NCBI taxonomy): domain Eukaryota; kingdom Viridiplantae; phylum Streptophyta; class Magnoliopsida; order Fabales; family Fabaceae; genus Prosopis; species Prosopis cineraria. The sequence continues at coordinate 18,714 of NW_026556314.1, read as the reverse complement.
TTTTCCTCTCTTTTTCTTACCATCCTCCAAAAACCTATCCTCAGTTCCACCTTATATATATGCATGATTTAAGCTTGCCTGTAAAAGCACTTCTCATAATAATTTCCCAACCCCCTCTCTAGGGTGCCCCTCCCTCCAATTTTTCACAATGACACACCCTGTCACCTACTCAGCCACCATCGTCTTCTTCCTCATCCTCGCCAGCTCGCCGCCCGCTCGGGCCATTCCCAGCCCGAAAAGACGGCCCAGCCTAACCAAGCAGCTGTTCATGGGTCCCCAGAATGCGGCTCGATCGCTTCTCAGAATGCGACCGCTGGTGTGGGACCCCAAGCTCGCTCGCTACGCCCGGTGGTACGCCAACCAGAGGCGCTCCGACTGCGCGCTCCAGCACTCCAACGGCCCCTACGGCGAGAACATATTCTGGGGCAGCGGCACCGGGTGGTCGCCAGCTCAGGCAGCGGCGGCGTGGGTGTCGGAGAAGAAGTATTACAATTACGGGTCAAACTCATGCGCGGCGGGGCAGATGTGTGGGCATTATACGCAGGTGGTGTGGGAGACGACGACAAGGGTAGGGTGTGCTAAGATTAATTGCTATGGCGGGAAGGGCGTGTTCATGACCTGTAACTACGATCCTCCTGGTAACTACATCGGAGAGAGACCTTACTGATCAATGACTTGTTTGGGTTTTCTTGCCGCCGCCGCCGTCCCCGATCTCCGGAAGTGGAATAAAGACATAGAAAATGTATAATGTGTTAGCCAGATACTTTCTGTATCGTTGAAGATTGAACTGTTTGTTCATGACGTGGATCTAAATCCAAGTATATTTGCTCAGTTCTCCATTGAATCACTGAGCTGGATCTGGTTTATGTGGTCTTTGTTTACTAGTTAAGTTGTATATTATATATTTGTCTTGTTATTAATTATATATAATTATGTATGGTTGATTTGGAAGTGTAAAAGCTAGTAACATTTCTAAATGGAATCTGATTTATCTAAAACTGGAACTTGTATCTGTGACATGATGGAGTTGGACTTCTTTAATTTGTGTTGGGTGCAGGACTCCAATTCTCTTGGCTCAATAATTATGTGAAAGCGAAGAAGAGCGAAATTGGAAAATATCAAATAAGCTAAAATAGATGACGAAAAGCAAATTAAACTAGCAAAAGGCCAAATGATTTTGGGGAGGTTAAAACTATAATGGTCTCGTCAAACTCTCAACTAGACCGGATAAATTTGGATGAACAAGGACAATGTCAAGTTTGAGAGGCTTTTTTTTTTAACAAAAAAAAACAATATAAATTGTTTTTAGTAAATAATACTGTACAAATTTTTGGAGCCAGTCATTCGGAGTCAAAATAGCCATTGGTTAGTGAATAGCTTCTGTCAGCTCACCTACCAACTAATCTAATAAATCCACCATATCATTCAATTAGAGCCCATGTGCTTGCTTCCTCGTGAAAATTCGGTCAAAAATTTTACCAATTAATTTTGCCCCTTAAATCAGCCATGCATTCTACTATAATCAGAAAATATAACATGGTCACGAGTTTCATTCAAAATTTATCATTATCAATTGATACATTTTATTTCAATTAGCTTTAATTTTAAGTAATACACAGTCCTCGTTTAGAATTTGAAATCGAAATCTCCAACTGGGATGACACAGAGAAGCTTTTCCGTGTGGAAGTGAATTGGTCAAGCAGCAGCAGCAAAGGAAAAAATTAAAAAGTTGATTGCTGATAGAAAGATTTCAAATTCTTCGTAAATTTTTAGTCGATCGCTTTAAAATTATCTTATCTTACCTCTTTCAAACACTCCTTTTCCATTATAATTATTTGACAATATCCATTAGTATTATTAAAAAAATATTAACAATTTTTTTATAAATATAGCAAAATAACGAATGAATAAGATTTCAAATAGGACCAGAGGATGTGTGTGTGTATTTTAATCTTTTCATATCTTGTTTCACCATTATTACATCACATGAGCGATGAGCCTCGTGTTTAATAATTCATCACGCTTCATTTATTACTTATATGCCTAACGTCTGGCGTATGGGTAGGATGGTAATTGCATATTTCTGTAAAGCCGACCCCATACAGCCCGTCTGTAAATGAAAATTGAAAAGTTTGTAGCCGAGCCATGTGCGAATTGACAAAAGTATGATTGGTCTTGAGAAATTCTTTCTGTGTTACTTTTTATTAACTAGAATGATTAATAATCAATAAAAAAACAAGAATTCATAACCATTGGTATGAGATATTGTTGTCGCAGTAAATATTAATGATAACAAAAATCAACGTATAAGAATTTTATTTGATTATATCTTTTCGATAACCTTAAAGGAGTTATGTTTATCATAATAAAACTTTATAATTTTTGAACGAATATTGAAATTATATATTTTCTTACCCCTAAAGCTTCAAAACTATCCAGGTACTTTTTGTGGGGAAACGAAAGAAAGAAAAGAAAGATTACTTATCGTGCGCGGATAATGATGCTTATGTCGAATATTAAGCATCAATATATTCGACACTTTAATACTTTCATTTTTTAAAATATAGGATACATCCATACACACAAAAATAATAAAAAATATTAAAAATATAATTTAAATTTAAAAAATAGTTAAAATAGCATACATATATATTGCCTAGTCTCTTTTAAAAATTTCCTGCTTAGGATTTACATGTCAAAAAATTATATTCCTATATTTTCAAAAAAGTATCTACATTTTTAAAATAATATTTCAATATTCTACAGATACATATGAAAAAAGTATCAATGAGTATTGATATAAGATATGATATTAATATAAATATATGAGGAAATTTAAAATATGGATATTCTATAAAAAGTAACCCAATATTTAACCAAATATTTTTAAACACAGATAGGCCCGTTTGTTGGTAAGAAAAAGAAACACAGATAGGCCCGTTCAGGCCCAACTTCCCCCACCAAAAAAATAAAGAAAAAACTTGGCTTATTGTTACTGGCAGACCTAAACAAAAACAAAAATTTGCGTCAAAACATTAAAAAACCAAAAATGCTATTAATGGACAGGATTCCCGCCACATGGTTCTTTCATCACTGGAGTCGAGAGTAAAGGTTAAATTTGAAGAGTCGGGTTTAAAAATTTTATTTAAAAAAAATTTTAGATTTTAAAAATAATTTTTTTAAAGTAATCAGGTTTAAAAACTTGACTTTAATAAGTTCTGTAAAAAAAGGCTTGAGTCCGAGCAGTGACCTGCTCACCTGATCTTACACGCATTATATTATTATTCACTTTAATTTATTATAAAATTAATTTAATATAATTTAATAAATATCAGTGTATAGTATAAAATTTATGATATTTTTTCTTTAATTATTATGTTTGTGTGTTTATAAAAAATGAATCATTTTTTAATTAAGATTTAAATTTTATTACTAGACTTTTAAATGTGTGTTGTTTAATTTCTAACAAATTATGACAATTTTAATTTTTTTAATTTTAAAATATTTTAATTAATTTATAATATTTAATTTTATTTTAATTTTTTTATTTTTTAAAAAGGGCTTGCGAGCTTGTCTTTGAGCCCTTCATATAAGATCGAGCTTGAGAAATGAAGCTTAAAATGAAGAATCGGGTTTTAAAACTCAGGCCTTTAAGGGCTAAATTCACCGGTATTCCCAGCTCTATTAGTTGTTTTCCCGTTATATTTTTTAAATATATGCAAATGATTGCATCCAATATGATTTCAAGGGTCTATTTTCATTTTTAACTTATATTTTTTAAATAATAAACCTATCTTTTAAAAAAGTTATATTTATTTTAAACTGTGCATCTATATTAAGCTAAAAAAAATTAATAATATAAGAATGAAATTTGGACACAAGAGATTTACAACGATCTCTGTTCATGAAATATTAGTTTGGGATCGTGCTGGCTCTTTTATAGAAATAAAGACAACCTTTAATTCAGACTCAGTATGTAATGTGAGATATCTGGAGAAAATATATATATTCGAAATTAAGTATTTTGCGTTCTCTGGATCTTAATCTTGTATTACGGACTTGACTCATTCAATACAGAGTTCAATCTCACATCTAAAATCCATCAAATAACCAAGTGCTAATTCACACCCTTTTACTTCCATTCAATTATTATTTTCTCAAACCACAAATTAATTGACGAAATTAATCCCTCGTTTTCCACCACCTACAAGTATATATGTATATATATAGATATACCTACAAATTCACGCACACCCCAATCCTAATTAGTTCACACTAACATATAAAACCAGCTAATTAACGCTCTAATCAAACCCGAAAGCTTACTTATATATAGCTTATTATCAGTATGGTCGTTCACCGATATAATTCCCAGGTGGATCATAATTGCAAGTCATGAACACATCTCCATCGTCGCAAACAACCCTGGCACAGCCAATCCTCCTTGTCGTCTTCCACACAATCTGAGTATAATGGCCACACATCTGACCAGGCTCGCACGTGTTGGTGACATAAGTGTAATATTTCTCTTCGCCAGCCCATGCTCTCACGGCGTCCGTCGGAGTCCACGATGTCCCACTTCCCCAGTAAATGTTCTCTCCGAGCTTGAAGTCGTCCTCCGGGAACGAATGCTGCAGCTTGCAGTCCGACTTCCTCTGACCCGCCCACCACCTCGCGTACCTCTCGAGCTCGAAGTCCCACATCAATGGAAACTCCCACTTCGATGCCCTCACGAGGTTGTGTGCGAACAAGAATTCTACTGACTCTGCAAAGCAGCCCCAGCATAATTGCTTTGAGATTCTGTATATGGTCTGGTTGTCTGGTTTTTTCTGAATGTCTGATAAAGAAGAAGAAGAAGGATTTATTGAGAGAGTGATGGTGGAAGTGAAGGTGACAGAGAGAATGAAGAAGAGAACCAAATAGGCTTTCATGTCTTCGAGACTTGCAGGTTCACTTGCTGTTTCGCCGCTGCAAGTCTTACTGGCACTAAATGTTGAGCTCTGTAACCTCCTTTTTATACTAGTAGAATGGTGCCTATGAAGTTTAGGAATTTAATAAGAATGGGGCTAATAATCTTTTTGGAAAAATAAATCAACGTGGAAGCTAGGTTGGCTGAAGCAATAAAAATAAAAATAAAGTTAATGGGATGGGGTGGAAAAAACAAAATTTCTCATATTTATTGTCATGCTTGCCCTGTCTCACGTTGAAACAGTACAAATTGGCAGCAAATCATAAGATTATATTGAAAGTCTGATGATGCATTTGTTGGATCAACAGGCAAGGAAATGAGGTTGAATAGTGAAGGTGCGTCACAGAAGTAGCCCCACTCGCAGAATGGAGGATTGAAGTGCAAGCGATTAATTTGATGTTCATTAAAATGATTTAATGGTTTCAATTTTCAAATGTAAAACTAAAAATATCTGAAGCAAAGATTACTTAGCGGAAAAAGTTGTATGTCAGTTTAATTAGAAAGTTTTGAATTCAATTCTTGAAAATGCAATTATTTTTTGTAGTAGAACTACTTCAGCTCAAAAGGATCTCAACTCGATTCAATCTAGATTAGTCAAAATCATTAGCTTTCAGACACAAGATGGTTTACTCTGGAAACAACGAAGGCAAATTTGTGGGGAGTGTTGGCCAAACGCAGGAGAGGGAGGTGAAGGAAAATGATAAGATGGAGGGTAATTTGGGGAAATAGGATGATGTTGGGAAGAGGAAAGAGGGTCTCGTGAGTGTGAGGGAGGGGGGCTTAAGTTGTGCCCGTGAGTTATACTTTGTCCATATTATGGGTAGTTTCAAGCATCCGTGCCCACCATGGCACGTTCTAGAATTACCCGCGTGGCTTTCTATCATCCTTGTCGCCGGTCCAGGTCCCAGATTTCCGTCCCCTTGTCTCAATTTAAAGCTTCTTCTTCTTCTTCTTTTTAATCTCATCAATTTAAAGCCTCCTATTTACAAAGCTTTACCACTTCTACTTCATTTCTAGTACAAAAAAAACCAAGCACCATTTTTTCCCTTATTTTCTTTATCTTTTTCTTTTTTTATGACACGGCCATATATTTATGATTTACCCTCTCCGCGTCATTATATGAGATGTTTGATATATTTTTTAATACAGATTGAGAAACTATTATGTTATTTTATTAAAAAATTATTTTTTTAATTATGCTCTTGCTAGTAAAAGGAATATAAATATTATAATAAAAAATATAGCCAATAAGAGACGAGGAGGCACTTTGTTGTTTATGCAAACTCGTGATGCATTCTCAAGCTACAAGTTCTTGTAAGACATATTATAATTGCGATCGCTTTTATTTTTGAGAATTATCTTACATAAAGGACTGGAGTAAGAGGAAATACAATTACACATGCTCTTGAGAATCAAAATGTCTTTGCTTGTGAGTTTTATGGGCAGGTTTAATCGGTGTATTTATTACTTTCTTTAAAAGTATGATCAAAACTAATCCTAATTTTATGTACCTGTTAAGATGCAAGAACAGAGGCTTTAAACTAAAATACAAGTTTAATTTGAAGCAAAAATTCCCACACTTTTCTTACCGAACCGGGAAAAAAAAAAAAAAACAGAAAACAGAAAACAGAGTTTTATATTTGCTCCTACCAAACGATAGATACATCTATGGATCTTATGATTGAGTGCCAAACAACCCTAACTCCCTAATCATCAACTTCCAGAAAGATCCAAAATAGTCCTACATCTTAGACATCTCAATTCAGATCTTCAAAAGTGTTTTACACGTACTTCCTCCTATTCACTTTATAAATCACATTTTAAAAAAATAAAATATTTTACTTTATAAATTAGTAATATTTTATTTTAAATAAAATAAAACTACTCTTAAATAGTATGGGATAAAAAAACAAAAAAATAATATTATAAAAATAATTTATAAATAAGATTAGAGGAAATATTTTATTATTAAATATAAAAACCACGCAAAAAATTCACTCAACACAATTTAATCCGTTCATTGACAATAACAATTAAATATATTATAATTTGTTTAAAGTAATTAATAGACTTTGTGATATTCAAATGCGTTGTGTGTGGAACTTATATATAATATTTTTTAAACAAAATTTGATTATGAAAGAAATTTCATGAAATAAAAAAAAACCTTAAAACTCCATAAATTTTAATTGAAAATTTTTTTTAAGTACGTATATCAAAATCCCCTGACTTAAAAAAAAAAAAAAACTATCTTACCATGATTGCCAGTAACTGGTGGCGGCCGCAGCGGAACCACGGTGGTGGCACCATTAAATTAGATATGGTTATGAGTGTCCTTTTAACAGGTTCGTATAAACACAATATTTCACGATCAATGGTTTTAGATTCATCTAATTATTTGTCATATTTGAAAAAAAAAATACTAAATTGCAAGAATTGCAATCGCAAATCCGATGATGTGATGTGCCATCACATGATCACGTTAGAAAAAAAAAAAAACCTGTTGTTAAATTCCCACCTGGATCTAGGATATGTTTGTTTAAGTTTTTTCCCCTTAAAAAATCACTTATTTTTAATAAACAATCTATTTTTAAGATTACTTAAAATTTTCTAAATAATAAGAATGTAAATTTTTTTTTATGATTTTAAAAGAGGCTATTTTTAATAATTTTTAAAAATAATCTGATATGATAGATAAGTAAAAATGCTATAAAAATACAAAAATACATGACAATATTATAAATTTTAAATAAAAATAATCAATTATTTTTACAAATAAAAATTGCAGAAATATCATAAAATTTAAAATAATAAAATAAAAATTACTTTTTATTATTATAACCAAATATGAAATAACATCAATTTTTTTATATAAAATATTTTTTTATGAACCAGATTTTGACCTATGTATATGGTAATATTCATAGTTTCGAGTTTAATGTGTAAGATACAAATGATTTTTAAAATTTTAAGAGACATAGGGCCCATTTATTTAAAATTAAGAAATAGGTAATTTTTATGAAGTGTAAAATTTTAAAAAAGTGCTACTTTGTAGAGATTTCATAAAAAATAGACATTATGTTTTTTTTTATAAAAAACAGACATTAGTTTATGTTTGATTTCAACATTAAAAAATAATTATTAATTAATTATTTTTAAATTTTATGATATATATTTTCATTTTTGTTTTATAAAATAATTTATTATTATACTATTTTAAAATTTTATAATATCTTTACATATCATATTTCTTTAAGACACACTCTCTCTCTTAACTGTTATGTTAGATTACTTTGATTTGCTTCTTAAAATAATCAGAAATGTATTTTTTTAAATTCTAATTATTTTTAAAAGTTTAAACAAATGCAATAAAAAACTTATAAAATAGCTTTTTTAAAAAAATAAATAATTTTTTCATGAAATAAAATAAAACAAATGGGCCATATGACAATTTTCCTATTGCTCTATTCTAATTCCACCTTTTCCTTAGTTAGCTTGTATTGATTTACGACACGATTTTTTTTTTTAATTGAATAGGTTTATATATAACAAACAATAGGTAATCGGATTATTCCTCAATAGATATAATTTTGCAAGTTGTGTTCTCTCATAGAAATTACATTCATATTTTGGAACTTCTCTTTTTATTTTTCCAACAATTTTTAATATTAATATTACCAAACATTTTAAAATTTAAGTTACTGTATAAGGGTATTCAAAGAATTTCACTATAGTCTGGACATGAGAAAAAAAGAAAATAAATCTGTAAATTCTTATAGTTTTTTCCAATTTTTAATAAGGTACTTATAGTTTTATTTGTTGTAATTGTATTTTTATATATTCACATCTTAAACCCGTTAGTCCTTCCTATTATCAAGCCATTAAAATGATAGAACGCTGTCAAGTCAAGGTTTGGACGCATCTGGATCCTCTGGGTAGAAGCCGGATTCAGTTTTGATGAGCACCACATCTAAAAATCTGAACGATTCAAATTTTATAAAATTTATTTTAATTTAATTTCATATTTATTATAAAATATTTTAAAATTTTAAAAATTTTACTTTATCATAACAGATTTAATGTAAATGGTATAATTTAATATTAATTTTTTTATTTTTATAAATCAACTATCCAAACGTATTCTGAACAAATTATGTCCAAAGTATATTTGATAGTCAATTTACAATTTTTTTCTTAAAAAATTAATATTAAATCAAATTATTTAGATTAAATTTGTATTATTTAAATTAATGATAAATTAAATTTATTAAAATTTTAAATTTTAATAAATATATAATAGAATATAAAAATAAAAATAATAAATTTAAACCGTCTAGGTTAACTTATCAGCTGCCGAAACTGAACCCGGTAGCAGTCTCGGCAAGAACCCCATTTGCGCTTTCACTTGCTGTGTCTCCTACCCGCGTTTGCCATTTTTTATGGACTGTTGCAGCTGCAGACAGACGACAACCTTAAGCCAAAATATAACATTCATTTGGGAACAAGACAAAAACATAAATGAAAGGGAAACAAAGAAAAGCCCATTTCATAAGATAAAGTGGTAAAGGTTAATCGTGAGTTCTATCAGGCAGGCGCTCAAATCCATGGGTATAATGATGAAATCCAGATACAATCAAACAGAGTTGCCCTCCGATGAAATGGTCGTCCTTTGTAGCCTTCACTGCAGTTGAGTTCGCAAGGAACATTAAAAGATAACAACAAATTCATCCAAGATTCTGAGTAGCTGATCGATATGCCACACATTGGTAGGTGAAGACGCAGATGGGTCGGAAAGTGATGAGAAGCAACTGAAACATAGTGCGCGAAGACGCAGATGGGGTTCTTGCGGGAGCTGCTACCACAAGATGAACGTGCTGGAACCTTGACTTGACAGTGTTAAATTATTTTAACGGCTTAGTGACTGGAAGGATTAACGGGTTTAACAGGAAAAAAGTATAAAAATCAAGTTCTAACAAATAAAATTGTAAAGGCCTAATTAAAAATTAAAACAAAAAACTATAAAGATCTTGCATGCATGTTTTTCCGTGAAGAAATGCACTTTCAAAATGTAAGATATCTAAAGTATCTAAAATGTATTTATTTTTTTAATTTTAAACAAACTATCCTAATATAGCATGAAGCTTCATGATAACAGATAATGATTAGCTTATTGCTGCCACGTGGACACATTATTCAGGCCGCAACTTAGCCCGGTGGGCTGAAATATTGTGGGCTTTTCTGAATGCAAGCCCCGACTGGACTAAGAGAACCCATGAGTGATGCTAGAATTTATCATAACCTACAAGCAACCCTTGCTGACCGGCTTTTGAGTCTTCAGCAATCAGTAATCAATTATAGTATATTGGAATATGTTATTTTCTCCCTGTATGTTGAGAAATATATACGGATATATATAATATTCTCCGTATAGTATTTTGTAAGTAGATAGACATAATTTTCCTTTCAAATTCTGAGATAAATAAATAAAAGTTCAACAACTTATGAAAAGAGATTCACAAAATATTGACACGGAATTCATATAATGCCAACTGTTTCAGGGTTCTTATTTACCTAGCTGCCTCTCTTAACAGTATAACTATTCTAATTAAGACCCATTTGTTTCAGTTTTTTTAATAAAAAATAACTTATTTTTTAAAAAACTATTTTATCAGTTTTTATAATATTTTTTTAAACCTTTAAAAATAATTAGAATGTGAAAATAACCGATAGATGAAAAATAATATTTTAAAAATGCAGATATAGAAGTATATCATAAAATGTTAAAATAACTAAATAATAAATAATTTTTATCAAATAAAAATTAAAGAAGATATTATAAAATTTAAAAGTAATTAATTAATAATTACCTTTTTATTATTGTAACCAAACCCTCTCTCTCTATATATATATATTTATTTATTTATTCAACCATTATAAAATAAATCTCTTTTATAAAATTTGCAAAGTATCTAAAAATTATTTATTTTTTAACCTTAAGTAGACAGGACCATAATCTAGCTTTAGTTATTTGCCATATATATGCATGTTTAAATAAGAATAAAAATATTCTTGATTGATTACGATAACATAACAATAAAAATATATTATCTGATAAAAATATTAAAAATTGAAACATAATGTCATATGTTGAAACAGAAGAAAGGCAACAATGTGAACCCCTTAACGTTGTCTGGAATTGCCACGTAAGATATCAATGATACTCGATCTTTTCTTGATCTTTATCCAAATTCAAATCAGATGACCATAGTAATCCGAAATTTTCAATATTTAGGATTTATAATATTATATTAATAATAACTCCAGTCAATCTATATATAAGCCTATTGTCACCTATGTTTCGGTATCAGGAGTTCGTCTGGTTAGTTTCGTTCTGAAATCGGAGCCTGTAAGTCATTCTCTTTATCATACCCTGCTAGCCTGGTTTTTCGATGACAGCATTCTCCTTTTTTCTTTTGATGGAATGTCGACACCTGCTTTCAGTTATTTATTGTGTAACAATCCCATAGACAATCTGGAATTGCGCTCATGGTATCCGTCTGCTTTATATCTGTTGCCAGTTTAATTTTTAAGTTTTTCTGGGCAGCTAAAGATGATGAAAGCTGGAAAAGTATTATTGCTTCTTCTTTGCTTGACTGTCTTCTCTCATGCCGTGGTATGAATGAAGCAGTACTCTTTATGCTTTTTTTTATTTTTTTTGTTTTGGTTAACAATTATTTCTTCATATCGATGTTCATTTTTATTAATTATTGTCTGTAAGCAGCAGATTTCTGCGCAGCCGCAGACTTGCCCTGTTGAGAACGTTGACGAATGTGGCGATTCAGATGGGTGGGAAGGGGAATTTTTCCCCGGCATTCCCCCAATTAAATATGAGGTAGATTTAGTTATGGCTTGCTTCTATTTTTTGTACGGATGATAAATGATTAATCATCTGTGATAGTTGTTTAATTTTATTCTGGACTTCTTTCCCCTCTCAAACATCCACTTTGATTAAACCCCTTCTGGAAAAAAGGGGGCAGTGCCTTGTATTTTCGATGAAAAGGAGATCTTAATCATTGTTTGCATGTACGTCTCGGTATTTGATTTCAGGGCCCCTCTAGCAAGAATCCACTCTCATTCAAATATTACAATGCAGAGGAGGAAATTCTTGGGAAGAAAATGAAGGTTGGTTTTTATTTCTATTCACTGTTATTTTAATTAATACTTTGATCATCCTCTTGCCACTGTCTTCTGACTGAATTTTCGTTTTTGAATGATAGGATTGGTTCAGATTTAGTGTTGCATTTTGGCATACTTTCCGTGGAACGGGTGGTGATCCATTTGGTGCACAAACCAAATTTTGGCCGTGGGAAGACGGTACCAATTCATTAAATATGGCTAAAAGAAGAAGTACGTTACTACATGATTCTTTGATCTACTTCATATTCATTAAAATATTTATGCATGATAAGAGATTGATTTCCCTTAATTCACGCAGTGAGAGCTAACTTTGAATTCCTAAACAAGCTTGGAGTGGATTGGTGGTGCTTCCATGATAGGGACATAGCCCCTGATGGGAAAACTCTTGAGGTGAGTCAACTTTTAATGATTCTCAATGTGACGTGCCGGAGGCAATGGCTTATGTTTTTCAATTTTCTGTTCCTGAAAATAGAACTCTCCAACGATGCTTGTAGTTTATGGGACTTGTTTTATTGAGTATTTGTCTGCTATCTTGCTTAAGGTTTTAATCTGCTTTCTGAGTCTCTGGATTTGTGCTATGTGTCACAGGAAGCTAATGCAAACTTAGATGAAGTGGTGGCCCTTGCCAGTAAACTCCAGAAAGAGGTATTTTTTTTGACATCATCAAACAAGTTCATGTTTATTAAATTCTACAGGCATCATTGGCAGGTAGATAAAGGATCGCTCTGTTCTAATAACTACTGCCAAGGCTCAAATGATTGTACAAATTTACGTGAATTACTATTTGGCATTTCAAATGAGATTGTATATATTTATAATGAATGTTTTGGAGCTAGTGTAATGCAGAAATCAATTGTTTATCAACATGGCTTTCAGTTTGCTAATACAAAACCAAGTGTGTATTTCCTCCTCATGTGTTATGAGGCATTTCATGCGATAGTTATAACTTGTGTTGACATGATGTGCTGTGTGATAGAAGGAAATTATTATATGATCGGGACGTTATTAAGATGTAGACTATTATATTGCTTTTATCTTGCAACACAAAACTCCACGAGTTCTTATGTGTATTGACTTTGTTCAAATCCTTGTATAGTTTTAGGTAAATGGTACTTTTTCCACAAATTATGCTCAGATATGTATATTTCATTAGTCCTTAGTGAATGTGAAGCTCCCTTATGCTTGGGATAACTATTTTCTTTCTCCACACAGAGTAACAAGAAAGTTTTATGGGGAACAGCTCAGTTGTTCATGCATCCCCGTTATATGCATGGTGCTGCCACTAGGTAACTTATATATGGCCTGACTTGTATGGTTTTTATTAATGGACTTATGTCTCACAAAATGGATTGCCTTGCAGCTCTGAATTAGGAGTGTATGCATATGCTGCTGCTCAAGTGAAGAAGGCAATGGAGGTACCTTCCTTTGTTTACCTATACAGGTGCCGTTTTTATTTTGGAACCAACTTTATGTACTGATGTATATACATATTGTAGGTCACACATTACTTGGGAGGTGAAAATTATGTCTTTTGGGGCGGCCGTGAAGGTTATCAATCTCTCTTGAACACAGACATGGAACGGGAACTTAATCATCTGGTGTGTCCCTGACTATCTGCAAACCATTTTTATTGGTTATGCTTTCATTACCTTGAATCTGTTTATCAAGAAAACAAGAGCAGGATTGCTGTAAAAGTGAAAGGCTATGCTAAGCATTCAATAACTTGTTAACCCCACAAGATGCTTTATCTCTTGAAACGGATGCTTGTGCTAAGCATTCAATAGCTTGTCTCGAACAAGTTGCATATTGTTGACTGTTAATTCATCTGCTTACAGGCCAGGTTTCTTGAAGCTGCTGTTGCTTACAAAAAGAAGATCGGATTTAATGGTAAATATGCTTATTTTCGTTTTACATTATGCTAAACTTCTTTTTACCTCTCTCTTTTCCTTATGAGGTTTGTTTTCCTCTGTATGATTGCAGGGACACTGCTGATTGAACCCAAGCCACAAGAACCTACAAAACATCAGTACTTTTCTTTCCTGTCTGTTATTAAATCAGGAATTTTTTCACATCTTAATTAAATTACGACCTTGTATTCCTGTAGATATGATTGGGATGCTGCAACCACTGCCAATTTCTTGCGGAAATATGGACTTATAGGTAATTTTTATCTGTCTCATTTAGCTGTTTTTTTCTCAAGAGCCAGCTGTTGGATTTCTCATAAATTTTCCATGATAAATTGTTGTCCTTAAATAAACAGATGCTATTTTCTCAACCATTTCCTGCTATATTTCAACACCTCTGATCTAAATGCTATAGTCTGCCTTGTAGTGCTTAGTAATTGGTCCTTGACATGGTTGTGTGAATTTGTTCTTCCACTACTGCCAAGTTTATGACCACATTGGCCTTCTTTCAAAAGAACTTAGACAGTTTATTCTAGCATTTCTTCAGTTGATACGTGTTAAGTAAATAGAGAACCAACTAGGGTGTTGTACTGACTGATTGCTGAAACGAAGCTAACAAAACTGGGGTTTAAGCATGAGACTCTTGTATTATAATTAAAATGTTCTTCATGTCTTGTGTTGAGAACTGTCAGCCTACTATATGCTCAATCCGGTTTTTTTTTTTCCCCTCTATAGGAGAATTTAAACTCAACATCGAGTGCAACCATGCCACCCTGTCTGGTCACAGGTAAATCAAACAGACAAACACTGTAAAGTATAGTAGGTTCTTGATTGTATTTGCTATTTTCAATGTGATATTCATCTCTGAAATTGTGGACCTGTACGTAAACCTTGAAATCCTGTCAACATAAAAGCTGTCATCACGAGCTTGAAACTGCAAGGATCAATGGTTTGCTGGGAAATATTGATGCAAATACTGGTGATCCTCAAGTTGGTATGTAGATTCTTTTTCAATCTAAAAGTAGCATTTTTTAGTGCATTACCATAGAAATCTTGACTTCTTGCTGTCATAACCCTTGAGATAGACAGTTATAATGTGAAGCCTTTCTCAATATTACAGGCTGGGACACAGATCAGTTTTTGACAGATATTGGAGAGGCCACAATGGTGATGCTCAGTGTGATTAAAAATGTAAGAAACGTGTCTTTACTTGCATTATGATATGTGATAAACCTTGTAATTAGAAATGCAAACTCATTTGTCTCGATTCTTGTCTATTTTATCTTTGCCAGGGAGGAATCGCACCAGGTGGATTCAACTTCGATGCAAAACTGTGAGTAGCCTAGTTTCTTTTGGAACCGTGAAGTTTTTTGCTTGTGGGGTTATTCGCATCTGATATAATTCTGGTGCACATTTATTCATTTTCTTTCTAAATATCTGTACAAAACAATATTTTAGGAGGAGAGAGAGCACAGACGTAGAAGATTTGTTCGTTGCCCATATTGTTGGAATGGATACCATGGCACGAGGCCTCCGGAATGCTGCCAAGTTAATCGAGGTGATATAGCGTAGAGCCCTGTAGCTTTTATTCTAGATTCCAGGGGTTTGGAATATTCGTTGTGGAAGTTTCACATTTATTTGTTTTATCCTGTGAGTGAAACTAAATCTTTTTCATTATGTCAAAATAAAGGATGGTTCTCTGGCTGAGCTTGTACGCAAGAGATATCACAGTTTTGACACCGATCTAGGGGCTCAAGTAGAGGTGACTTCCTTTCCCTCCTCTCTTTTTTCCCCTTCTTTTCATTGAATTCCCCTCTTGCCTAACGGTAATGTATGTTGCAATAGGCTGGTAAAGCTGACTTTGAAACGCTTGAGAAGAAAGTCAAAGAAATTGGCGAACCAAAGGTTTCTTCTGCTAAACAGGTACTGCAAAGTGCAAAATAATGATTGTGTTGTTCTGCTTAAGAGGAGAAAAATCAAAGAATGCTGTTTATTTTTTTATTTGTCCTGTGCATAGTATTAACTGCAATCAAAAACTTTGCTTACGTCTCTTGCCATAAGTTTTAATACGTCTTTGTGCGATGTGTTGCAGGAGCTAGCAGAGATGATCTTTCAGTCTGCTATGTAGGAAGCAGCATCTAGCTACGTGGGGCTTCTGTATCGATAATCGTTTTTTTCAGTAGTAGTTCAGATTTATAGGCTTTGCTAGTTTCTTTATTTTTCGTCTCTGTTTTTTTTAATAATAAAACGTGGAAAAGACTAAGATCCACGTGCTTCTGCATGTATATTAAAGTGCTTGGTGAACAGATTTCTGGCTTAAAATAATGGATCGCTCACTTACCACGGCAAAATAAGTCTACGAACGAATTGACTTGTTAATGTTACTTAGCTTTTACTCGGGCTTCCTCTCTGTCAATAATTAAAGAACGCATCCCAATGGTATTTTTCATTTTATTTAAATTTATTTGTGCAAAATCAAAACCCATCGTAAATAATTTTTTTTTTCATATTTTCTATAATCTTAAAGTAATATATTGAAATTTAAATCAAAAATTTTAAAACACTCAAAGTTTAAGTAACTTGGGTTGTTCTCTGTCTTATATATAATTTTCATTTTACTTAATAAATATTCCAAGTATTAAAAAAATATATTTAGTTTTCCCAGCGAATGGAAATCGTGGAAGTATTTTCTTTAGTACTAACGCCTGACGGTAATATAGTTGAGAGGAAAAGACTCGATTCTTAAGGATTTAAATGTTTTAAATATATATATATATATATATAGGGCGAAATAATTATGATTTTGGTTGCTATTATTGTTTAAATTTAGCTCAATAATGTCAGACATTATATAAATTCATAAAAGAAAAATTTCTAGTTATTGAGTGATTTGGGCCAAGCCCAACGATGCAAGCGCCGCCCAGACCACATGACCCGCAATGCACAAGAGATGACTAGATCCCGAACGACTCGGGAGTTAAGCATCCTGCCTGGTTCCCTCTAATTCCGTTTGTTCCATGCTTCCATTTCCTTCCCGATTTTCGTTTCCTTTTCCTGTGAGAGATAAGCTAAGCTTGACTCACTCAACTTTTCTATCATCCGTCTTGTTTCTTCTCTCGCAATTCAATCGCAGGCCCTCTCCTGTTTTCTCAGGCACGCGAATTCTCCTTCACTCGTCCTTGTAAGCTGTTCAGAATCGTAGTCATAGTGACATTGATTACTCTTCGTGATTTTGCAGGGAGCATCAGGGCTCTGCCTTAGGATCTGATCTGATTTTCTGCTAAAACAACTTAGTGATGATTTTCTAGTGATTTGAATGCTATTCATGCACTAAGAGCATTCTGCCCGTCCCTCTGCGGAATCGGAACATGGGTTTGGTGTTTACGAAATTGTTTTCTTCCCTATTCGGTAGCAAGGAAGCTCGAATCCTTGTTCTTGGTCTCGACAATGCGGGAAAAACAACACAATTCTATGTATGCATGCGAGCTCTGAGCTGGTCCACCCTGACTGAATTTTGATTTAATAATTACTTTTCTGTAATTGATACGTGGTTTTTTATGTCCTACCTTTATAGATCGGCTTCAGATGGGCGAAGTTGTCTCAACTATTCCAAGTTAGTACTCTCTTGTTTTAGATTTGGACGAATCATGCTTTCTTTTTGAATAATTGGTTTGTCTACATTGGTTGCCAGCTATAGAGCAAATGTTTTAATCTTGAATTTTGATTTTAGTGTAGTTTTTTATCCTGTTATTTCTAGGAACTTTTTCTGTTAAAGCTAAATCGTTCTGCCCAACAAATACGTATAATACATCAATCCTCATATTTCTTGGTCCAAGATACGGAAAATAGGAATTAGAATGCGGAAATTTGTATATATGATGTTTGACATCTCCCTATGTATAGTTAGTTACTGACAGATTATTTTTGTTATTTGATGCAGCAATTGGGTTTAATGTCGAAACAGTGCAATATAACAATATTAAATTTCAAGTCTGGGATTTAGGTAAGGACTTAAGCAACTTGTTTACTTGATATAGCTGGCATATATTTTTATTGGATTTACAATAAAAACGACCGGGAGATTTTAAGCTTATATATGATAGATTGATAGCATAGAATCCTAAAAATAATTATCCACCTGGCATTCCTGAGTCCATCCTTGCAGTGAAATATAGGTGACCAGGGAATTAAACCAATGAAGCTCTCAGGCTGTCCCATTGTGTGCAGACTGAGCTGATGTCAGAAAAAAACGCTTTGGTATTAATGGTAGATAGTATTAGTGCACCACATAAAACTTAGTAGATGACATTTCGTCTTCTTTTGGCCTATTGTATATTTGTCTATTGGTATCATTAAATGTTCCTGGAAGTCAGATAAGTTAAAAATACATGAAAACCTTGGAATAATATTGTCTTGTTTCAGGTTGATGGAGATCAATTAGGTTAGGAAGACATAGAGAAACCTAGCAATAATTTTGTCCTGTTTCATGTTGGTCCTTTTTTTATTCCTTCCTATTTTCTATTTCTTCTAGGAAATAAACACGCTAACTCAGACAACAATAGGACTTCTTTGCTTTCTTCTTAGTTTATTGTTCTCAATATAAGCTTTAATTTCTTGAGAATTGGCGTGTATTTTTAACATCAG
>NW_026556313.1:0-38196 GCF_029017545.1 Prosopis cineraria | reverse complement strand
GGAAGAAAAACCTGTTCCTGCATCCATGATTAAGGCCCATAGATTTGATGAGGATGCAACAGAGCTGATATACAACCCATCCTCATTACCCTTGTCTACATGCTGACGAAGCCTTGTGTCTGCTACATTGTAATGATACCTGCAACCCCAACCCCCCAACAAAACAATCATTAAGACCAAGCCAGGGGAACTCTATCAATACCAGCTAATGCATAAAAATGGAAAGTCAACATGTAATCCTGTCAAGACAATTGTGAGAGTCATACTAGGAATGGCAAAGCACCCCTGCTATGTTTTAGATTATTAGTAATGAGCAACATCCATACCTTAAATGCAATACCAGAGAAACGAGATGAAAAGATAAAAATTTATAAATCCATCTTTATGTAAGACGTAAAAACAACTTTCAAAATCATTACAACTCATCTATAGTTTATCGCTTACTCTAGCCATAACCCTTCAAACTAATTTGCCATTGAAAAAGCAATATATACATATATATATTAGTACACTATGAATAAAACCATAAATCTTTTGCCATCCAATAAAGAAAATGTTTAAGGTGTAACTAAATAAAATGAAAAGCAACTAATTTGTCAAATTTTTAAATAAATACAATACTTATATGTCATAATTAGAGTTTTTTAGTTAATGACACGCCAAATTGAGAAGAATGTCTAATAAACCTCTGCTTCATGGGACGGCGTGCATTATAAACTGAAATCCACTGTGTAGCAGGACTCCCTATGCGTGCTTTCTTCTTTGGCTGCTCATCTTCTTCCAGGTTAATAAGCATCCTCCCACGCTTTTGTCCAACCTATTCATGCAAATAGGCTTAGGGAGAGTTTAGCATTCAGATATAAAACTCATCAGTAAAAATGAACTTGAGAACAAAAATGAAGACAGAGCAGTTACTACAACCTTTAAGGCTCCATCAATTCTGATTGGTCTCAATGGTATACAGGGTTCAATCAAGCTTTCAAAAAAAGATATAAGCTTGGAATAATTTGGCTCCTCATCAAATCTCATGTTAGTCACAGCTTCAAGGAACTGTTTGAATGGGGCGGGACAAAAGCAGCACATTAACTCTGGAGAAGTAGACATCTTCTTCTTACAAACAAGAAAACTTTTATTGTCACCCTGTACATAGGGAAAAGGAACAAATAATATTAACATAAAATGAATCCTTGGAAGAATTGATATATAAGAGGAACTGATATAAAATGCACCTGATAACCCTGCCACGGTAACCTCCCTTTTATGAGAAAGATTAGAGTGTAGGCCAGTGACTCAAGATCATCCCTTCGACTTCCTGTCCTACCTAAATGTGCATGAACACTGGCATACCTTATTGTTCCCCTATGAACAAAAACCATATGATCAGCATATAAAGAATAAAATAGACATGTTAACCTCAATGACATGTACAAACCTGAAAATATCAGGTCTTTGGTCATATTCAACATGCTGACCAGATGATGCATCCTTCCATCTTGAAGCTGACGACAATACATGGAAGTAACTATATATCAAATAACTCCAAATAGCTAAAACCTTCTACTGGTAGAGTAGCATGAGTCAATCAGCACGTAAAAAATAAAAACAGAACTTTTCAGGAAGGAAAACATACCCAACCCAAGATCAATAAGATATAGTTTCTTCTCATCAGCTGTGCCAGGTTGACCAAGTAAGAAGTTTTCTGGTTTTACATCTCCATGCACGAACCTTGTTTGATGAAATGGTTTTTTTTTTTTTTGTAAAAGCAATCAGTCACAACCATTCAAAATAACAGGGAGAATAAGGCCTAACAAGAAGAAAGATATTAGTGAGATTTACCCTTTCATGTGGAGCTTCTCAAGAATTGATATTGCTTCCACTGCAATGCAAGCAACCATGTTTGGCGACATCCTATCCAGGAGGTAAGGAATTAATCAGGCAAAGCTAGGAAAAATGTAAAGAAACTGCAACCATGCAAAGTACATGTATAAATTGCAAAGAGAGTGGGCAGTCCAAATCTTACGATTGGCCAAGTGAATTCCATACATCCCAAAGACTGGGCCCAAGCATGTCCATGACCTTCAAATTTCAATTTTCCTTTTAGACATTAAGGAGCAAGTCAAGATATAGAAATCTCAAATCATATCTCACCAGAATATAGAAATCTCCTTGTCGGCCCTTGTAATGAACCCAAGGAATGCCATAACACCCATTCAAGGTACTGATATGTTCCAAGAAGCCAAAAGAGAGAATCAATATATATACAACTTACAGCCTCATTATATACAGCAGCTTCCAGTCTCAGACTCTATGCAATGCACAGGGCCCAAGATCTAGTTAGAAAATAAAAACCAACAGTTGGAGCTTGAAAGAAATAAGCTTGATAAACCTGTTCAGATACGAAATACAAATTACTTACTTGTAGACCTGCCACTCATAAGGAGGCCCATAATTGCAACCTTTACTATTTCTGTGTTCAAACTTCAGTGCAACCTGTAAACACAGTTGAAATAAGGAAAAGAGCAAAGAAGTATTATACATAGCATAACTAACATTAAATTAACACACCGAAAGAGAGACCCAAGAAGTCATACCTCAATTGCATCAGGACCTGTCCGGTCAGACCCACCACTTACCCTTCTTCCAACATACACTTGACCAAACCACCCTTACCCAATTTCCTTTCAATCTTATACACAGGAGAACTACCAACTTGAACCTGAATCAATAAGAAAGCAAACATCTTGGATTAGAAACTAATAGATACGGATTAAATAGACGTTAAGAACAATAACCCAAATGCTGTTTGAAATAAATTCAACATGCAATAACATGGCACAATATTATTCATGAAATATCTTAAACCAAAGTGACCATCACAGTCTCAAAGCTTCCAAAAGAATCCAATTAATAATTTTTTATTCAGTTCAAAAGATTCTTTAAAACTGTGAATTTGAAAGGGGGAAAAAGAGCATAAACATAACAACTATAGTCTATTCATATGAGACCGCAGAAGTCCAAGTTTTTATGATCATAAATGGCACTTTAACATCATTAATTTAGGAAACAAACTAATGCAACTAAAATAAGCAACATGCAATCAAGTGATACCCTCTCAGGAATAGGGGTTGTGGTAGGTTCCTCTTCAGCTCCAACCACCTTGTCTGCACTTCCACCTTCCATCACAATTTTATTGTTGGCCACTGCCTCAACACGTGGGGGTTCTGGGGCTCCTAATGCAGCTGGATCCGGAAGGACCTCACAAGGTTCAGGGTCAAGATTAATTAATCTTACTCCCCGGCCTCGACCAGCCGCAGTTCGCCTTGTGGGTACCACTGGTGAAGGCCCTTTTGCTACAGCTGTGGCATTACCACGTCCTCTTCCTCCTCCAACTCTTCTCCTGGCTCTAGTTGAAGCAGGTTGTGCACAATTCTCTCCTTGATCAACAGGCAGTGGGGCAGGTTGAAGATCACCAAGCCGTTTCGATCTTCTAGCTCCACTTCTCAACTCTGGCATCCTCTCCCCATTCAAATCATAACCCCCTCGAGTCACCCCAGAAAAAGCAAAAAACCCCTGCAATGAAAGAATTAAAGTAAATAGATGAATAAATTCAGAGCATACGGTGAGAAAACTTATCAGCAGTTGGAGCAGAAAATCCTAAATTAATTAGAAGAACTACCTAATATCTAGATTGATTAATCATATCCGAAAAGGGGGAAATATCTACGGAGATAGCCTTTGTTTGAGTTGGATGACAACATGTAAAAAAATAGCGTAGTGAAAATGCAGTACGTACCAGGAAAAGATGCTACTGTAAGCAAATATACTACACAACTAAACAACCAAAATAATGTGCCTAAAAGCAAATAAAGAAACTGTCCATTCCTGCATTCAAACACGACATATGGTTCTTATAACATCTTTTGTCGGCAATCAGTTCAAACTACTTCGCAGAAAATCAGTGGATCAAAAAAAAAAAGATAACTAGCCTACAGGGGTTCATATGCATAATAAATTATATGATATCATGACTGCCAATTTAGCCAGTTATTTTATCTAAAATAGCAGCAGTAACAGCGCACATGAAAATATGGATTTTCATTATGAAATATTATTCAACAACAAAGGAAGAACAACAATCTTCAACCCGATCAGTGACGTCTGGAAAAAAAAAAAGTTTTAAAATATATAAAATACACAAAAAATCAAAACCGACCAACAAACTAGCTCAAGTGTAGCAACAATCTCTCCCGCACCGATTGACGAGAAAAGAAATTATTTCTCTTGGGAAAAAATTACAACCATAAATACCTTTTTTTTTTTTTTACAAACCGATCACAAACACTGACAGATCGATCCGGCGAGCTAAAAAATAGAAAGATCAGAGGCAACAATCAAAGAAGGCGAGTGGAATAGAAAACAAACCGAGGACGATCGGAGTCGGATCCTTGTATTTCAGTGAAGAAAACAAAAAAAGACCCACGCAATTATCGCATTACGAGGGAGGAGGTCTGTTTTTTCAGGCAGTGGGGCTATGCGAAGGCATCGCAGAATTTAGGGTTGAGGAGATGAACGCTTACAAGTATTAGGTGGAGAGATGTGTTTAGAGCCTTTTTTGGTGTAGAAACGATGTCGAAGACAAGGGAGAATGCGGTAATGGTGAGTCTCTTGTGTCCTTTCCCTTCCCACTATGTTTCCTATCGATTGTGTGCATGACAAGGGGGAAATAATATATATAAATACATATATATTTATAGATTTTTTATGCCGAACCTGAAACTGTGGCTTTGTAATAGCCAAAAGCATATTGTGTTTCCTATTATTGTGTTTATATATTTATTTATTTATTATTGTTATTGTTGTATTACTTATTATTGATATGACTGCTGTTAATTAGTGGTGCTTCTGAATTTTACCTTTTTTTTTTGCCAATGTTTTTGCGTTTTACCAAGTACTAGAGCAATTAATTTTATGGTAGAGCATATCAAATGTTTTTTCCATTACAATTTAAAATAAAATTATGTATATTAATAAAATTTAATAATTATACTTTACAAACTTATTTTTAAAAAATAAAATTATAAATTTTTAAAAATATCATTATACATTTAATCATTACATTTACGTCACAATCATTTTAATATCTCCCTCCATTTATAGTATAATATTAGAAAATTATTATTAATGAAATATTATTTTTATTTAATTATTTTATATTTAAAATAATAAATATTTTTAAAGTTATTTTATAATTTAGGATGAATGTAGTATCATCTAAGTTAAATTTTGACTGACAATATTACTCATTTTTCATTTTATTTTATTTTTGAAGTGATATTTTAAAAATATTTTATAGTGTGATTTGTTAAAAAAATATATGATGCCTTCGTTAAAAAATATTAAAATCTTGTATTAGCATTTGTCATTATTTTTAATCTGCATAGAACATACAACAAGTTCAAATGCAACACACTAAGCCCTAAGAAAAGGATTTAAATTCGATGATTATATTTAATATAGGTATTGTGTACCTATATCATTTAAACCATTAAAATTTATATCAATAATTATAAATTCTTACTCTACTTGATATTAATGAATGGTTAAATTTATATAAATTGTTGATATAAATTTCAACAGTTTAAATGATACAGGCATTCATTGAGTACAATTACTAAATTCAAATCCCTAAAAATAGGGGTTCACATTTTGTTCAGGGAATAACTTCAAATTTATAAATTTAAATAAAAATATAAATAGCAAAAAATCATTTTGAATGTTGATTTTCGCGCATTTGAAACCTAACATTGTGGCTGGCAAGCCAAAATAAATATATAGACAAAGGATGCTTGATTGGGTGGATCTCGGTGTTCATTTTAATTATGCCAGGGGAGATTTATTGTTTTTTTTTCCCCTGTAATCCTGTTGAATTTTATTTTTGTTTGTCAGGTAAGTGATATTGATTCCCATGTATTAGTTTAAATTTCAACATTAACGGTAACTAAGGAATAAGGGAAACGCGCTGGGAAACTCAACAGCATTAAAAATATTTTCCCCTGTTCTCTCTTTTGACAAGTTGTTGGGCTCATCGTTTTGTTGCCTAAATTTTTACCAATGCAGATGATAGATGAAAAATATAATTCATGTGCAGATTGCAAGAAACTCCCACCACTCCTAAATGTATAGATTAGATAACTATTTTTACGTAAACCGAGTAAATTAGTTAAGCTGGTTATTCATAAAAAAATATATATATATATATATATATTTTTTTCATAATACTCTTCGTTTTAGTGATTTACATTGTAAATTATTTTTGACACCGTTTTGAAAAAAAAAATAATGAATACAAAAGATGACAGAGCTCAAAATCCTATATCCAATATTAAAAGAGACTTTCCAACTCACTCCAGCGTCCAGGATCAGAGGGAGTGCAATACCTCACTCGGCATCATGTATCATACGAAGCAGCTGAAAAGAGATCTTAATTACATTATAAATGTATTCCCGGAACAGTTTTGTAGAACACACACACACACTGAAACTATGAGTGTTTTGGACCTGGGACTGGGTTTCATCAAAGTATAAAAGGTTTATGAGAATTAAGTCTAACAGGAAGGGTCTAGTCAATCATTACGTAATAAATCAAAATTTGAACCCTAATGAAAAAAGTATCCACTTTTAATATTTGATAATACTTCAAACATGATGAACTCTCCAATAAAAAGATAATTATAAAAAAAACAAAGGAAAAAAAAAAGATGATTTACTCTCTAGTTTTAGACAAGTATTTAGGACTTGGCTCACGTGTCATGACTAACTGTCCAGAGCACGAAGGCCATAGATATTTATATCGAGCTAACTCAAAATATCTCTTTTGATACATTTGAAGGGACGTGAAATTTAATTTTGACCATTGCTATTACCTGAGCGCTGACATATTTTTTTTTGGCCAGGAGTGCTGAAAGTTCAAAGGTATCCAAGGGCCAAAAAAACAAAAAAAAACACATGCCAAAAATATAAACACAAACATTCACGACGTTGATTAGGAACCCCCAATGTTGATCAAACAGGCTTGACTTTGATTATGAAAGTAACTATGTTGCTAAGCCGCCGAAAGGAAAGCGATACACATATAATCACCCGCCCACTTGGATCAGAAGAACTCCAACGGCAAATATGAAAAAAAGGCGAGGTGCATGACTGCGTGTCAAATCAATGCCCGTTCAATTTTTTTTATATTTATTTTCCAGTCAACGTGCTTTAATATTTATAATTTATGATGACGATGATGATGATGATTAGTCTTATCTTACATGTAAGTGTGGGGTAAAATATAATTTTTTTCCCGTTCAGTAAGCAGTAAAATTAATTATTAATATTGTGAGCCCATCTATATTTTTAAAAAAATTAATTATTTTCTCTCGACCTTTTTTTGTAGTATTTTTTTCATTATGTTCATTTTCTTCGTTTTATTAAAAAAGATTAAACGCGCTTGATCATGACAATTGACATTTAAAAAATATTTTTATGTTGTATTTTAATAATATCATCTTAACATATTTTATATTTATATATTTTTCAATATATTTTTATTTTTTTTTACAAATAATAAGTTCAGGAACAGAATAAGGTGTTTGTAGTTGTAAGTATTTATAGTAAAAAATTATTAAAAATAGCAAGTTATTCTTAAAATAATGGAACATTTATTTTTTTTAGTAAACAATATAACATTTATTTTAAAGAGCCTTCTCTACTTATGTGTGACCAAGGTCATTGCTTAAAATTTCACAAGTCTTGCACCAAAAAAAAACCTTGCATAAAAAAAAAAGTAACGGGGGTGAAATTTAAAGCTTGCGTGAAAGTAAAAAAATGTCCATGTTTAGGCAATGGGAGAAACTAGATTTATGTTATGTTTGTCTCGAATTTGTTATATAAAAATATGCAGACACAATGAATAAAGTATTATAAATTTTGCAATTATTAATTGAGCGTAAAGGAGTTAGTTCCTTTCCATATAAATCTCATGGCAGTTCCTATCCTTCGCGTATCAATCGAGTAGTTGAATTTGACCTAAGTAGATTCAGAGACTGGTTATTAGATTATAAATTCATGGCAATCTACTTGAATATTTTGTCTACTTATTGTTTGCAATATTGTCTCCTCTTATGTTTATAGCCAATTCCCAACTCAGGTAAAAGAATGGAGTTGTGTCAGGTCCTCAACAGTCAATATAAAACGTTGTTAAATCTCACATGAATATGGATAACATATGTATTTGTGCTAATGTCGAGTCATTGCCTGAAAATGTGTTGTACAAATCAAGTGCAATAACAAGTGAGTTAAGATCGTTGCATTGATGCCTAAATGTAATGATAAATTGGTAAGGACTACCAAGCTATTTTGAACGAGCACAGCTAAAGAAGCTAGCTTGTGCAAGCAATATTAGATTTGGTACTTGGAATGTTGAGGCCTTGACTTGTAAATCTATAGAAGTGGTAGGAGTTATTATTCATAGGATAATTAATATCTCACGCCTACAAAAGACTAAATAGGCTTATGAACAAGCTATAGATATTAAAGGTTTTAAATTTTGGTATATAGGGAAAGTAAGCACATGGAATTAGGTGAGTGTAATTGTTGATGAGGAGCAGAAGAGGAATGTAGTAGAAGTTAACAGAATTAATGACAAAAATATTTCTATAAAAGTAATAATTGGATGTGAGATTGTCAATATTATTAATGCTTATACACTTCAAGTTGGGGCAGAAGTCGATCTCAAGGAATTGTCTTGGAAAGACTTAAAGAGGTTGATTCAAATCATACCACAAAGTGAAAAAATTTTTATTGGATAATTTTAATGGTCAAGTTGAGATGGAGACCGGTAATTGTGCGAGGATGCATGATGGTTTTGATTTTTAAGAGCTAAATAATGAAGGACAATCTATTCTTGGGTTCTCCTTGGTGCATGATTTCAAGATTGTTAACACTTATTTCAGAAGAAGGATGAATATCTCATCACTTACAAAAGCAGAGCCTTAAGGTTATAGATTTATTTATTTTTAGTAAGGAATGCTGATAGAAAACTTCACATAAATTATGAGGTAATTCATAAGGATGACATGAAAACACAACATTCAGTCTTTATCTTTAATACTGATAACAAGTGGTAAACTAAAGGATTAGGTGGTGGTAGCTAAAGGTGAAAAATGGGAAATTTTCAAGCAAAATCTTGTAGCCAAATAAATTTGAGAGTCTCAAGAAAGTACCAACATCTCGTGAGAAGATATGGTTAAGAAGGTAAGGAAGGTTGCTAAAAAAGTTATAGGAAAATGAAAAGGTTTTAGTTAAAGAGATAAGGAGTTTTTGTAATGAATGTACAAGAAAAAATCAAGCATTTTAAAGGTATCCATTTATGCGAATGGTGCTAAAAATTGGGAAGATATTGTATGGTTAAGAAGGAAATTAAGAAAGTTATGAGTGAAGCTTATTTTAAAGCATTTAAAGAGTCTCACAAGGATCTCAAGATAAGGGATGAAGAACAAAAAATTTATAAGATTGTTAAAAGTGAAGAAATAAAATCAAGAAATTTGGAAGATGTAAGGGGCATAAAAGACACAAAAGGAATATTTTTTTTATTGTAGGTTGTGATATTAAAGACAAATAGGAGATTTACTTTTACAAGATTTTCAATGATGGAAAAGGCTTATTTAATAACTTAAAAGATTTAGTAATTCGTGAAGGAGAACATAATTTGTTATTATATTAAAAGATACGTGATAATAAGGTAAAATAAACTCTCAAAGAATGGCAAGTAATAGAGCCAATAGACCTGATTATGTCTCTCTCGAAGTATGAAAATATTTAGGTGGAGATGGGGTGCTGTGATTAACAAAGTTATTTTATGAGATCTTATAGTCCAATAAAATTCGTGATTAGAATAGGGGAGAAGCACCTTCGTTACTAGCTATAAAAGGGTTGATGAATAAAGTAGACCTTAAAGTTTTGCCTGAAAAGTGCCATAAATCCTGAACTTTTAAAATGTAAAAATAGACCTTAAACTTTTATATTCGTAGCAAATTAAACCCTATTATTATCTTTTAGTCAATGCTGTTATTGTTCACTGTGAGCCCCACTTAAATGCTAACATGGCAGTCCCTTGCTGATATGTCATTTATTAATTAGCGCCACAAATCCTAAACTATTGCCGAGTAGCATCCCGAACTTCAAACTTTGAAATTTCAAGCAAATTACTCCCATCATTTTTGTATAGAATGTTGATTAGTATGTAGACCAAGTTAGTTTCAGCATGATCCACCATAGTGAACGCATCATTGACTGTGAGGAACGACCCATGATTTTGTGAAATGATATTTTTTGCCCCTTTTTGTAATGTTTTTCAAACGATTGATATATCATGCTTCTATATATATTCTATAACTTTGATTTAATCTTATTTTGAATAATTTTTATTTATTTAATGGTGAAAACTTGAGATCCTATTTGAAAAAAAAAATTAAATATCATAAGAATTTATAGACGATGGATGCAAAAGCCAACAATTTCATCAACAAATTTAAAACCCAAATTAACCAATTAATTAAAATCCTTTTCTATTCAAACTTTTTTCAATGGGATCCTAAGTTTTCACTATT
This sequence comes from Prosopis cineraria, assembly GCF_029017545.1. Lineage (NCBI taxonomy): Eukaryota > Viridiplantae > Streptophyta > Magnoliopsida > Fabales > Fabaceae > Prosopis > Prosopis cineraria. The sequence continues at coordinate 27,544 of NW_026556313.1, read as the reverse complement.
AAATAAAAAAAATTATTTAAAATAAGACTAAATTAAAATTAAAGAGTATACGAAAGTATGTGATGCCCATTATTTGGAAAACATTGCAAAAAAAAAGGTGAAAATATCATTTCACAAAATTATGAGTCATTTGCTATGGCCAATAATGCATTCACTACAGTGAACTACTTTGAGGCTAATTTTGTCTACATAATAGTCAACATTCTATATATAAATAGTGGGGTTAATTTGCTTAAAATTTTAAAGTTTAAGATCCAGGAGGCTAGTTGCATAATAGTTTATGGTCTATAGTACTAATTAACAAATGACATATTAGCAAAGGACTATCACATCAACATTTGATTGGGGCTCATTGTGAATAGTAATGGTGAACGGTGACGACATTAATAAAAAGATAACAACAAGGTTTAATTTACTATGAATTTAAGAGCTTGAGGTCTATTTTGCATATTTTATGAGTTTAGGTTTACGGCACTTTTCGCGCAATGCTTCAGAGTTCATTTTGCTTACTAACCTTTTATAAAAAGAAAGGAGGTACTCATAACTATGCAAACTATAAAAAGATTAAGCTTACAAATCATGCAATGAAATTGTGAGAAAGAGTAATTAAGCACATGTTAAGATTGAAAATTGGTATTTTTGATAATCAATTTGCCTTTATGCTAGATAGGGCTACTACATAAGCAATTTGTTTACCAAGGGAATTAATGGAAAAGCATTAAAGCAATGATAAAGATTTACACTTAGTTTTCCATTAATTTCAAAAAAGGTTATGACCGTGTATCGAAAGAAGTACTTTAGAAAACATTAAAAAAGAAAGGAGTTTAGGTTGCCCATATTAAAACCATACAAGATATATATGCGGAAGCAACAACCAGTATCAGAACATTTAATGGTGAGATAAAGGACTTTTCTATAAAGATTGGATTACATCAGGGATCATTTTTAGTCCTTATTTTCTTGACATAATTTTAAATGTTTTGACTGAGCATATTCAAAAGGAAATCTCCAAATGCGTGCTTTTTGTCAATAATATAGTTTTTATTGCAAAGATAATAGAAGAGATTAACTACAAGTAGGAGTTACAGACAGGGAACTTGGAGTCAAAGGGTTTTCGCCTTAGTAGAAATAAAATAAAATATTTACATTGTAATTTTAATAGGAGATCAGTTAGTAGTAATTTGAAAGTGAAAATGAAAGATCAAATTATATATCAAGTGAAAAGGTTTATATATTTAAGGGATGTTATTCAATATAATAGGAAAATTGTGTTGGCGGAACCGATGGAGACGCGAACGGTGAGGTACGAATTGCTTGAGTCATGCCCTGAAGGACACTATCCTTAAGAACTATTCCAGCACACCTTCTGATGACCGGCAGTTCCCTAGGATTAAACAAGCACTTCCTTAGCAGAACAAGGAAACAGAACAATATAGACTGAAAGCAAGCACAGACGAATAGACAGAGGGAGGAGAGAACCCCGAAAACTCAAGAGGCTTATTTCGCTCTGTCTACACCTATGCCTATATATAGCCCGAAAGTGGAGACATGAACGTTGGGGGGTTACCACTGGATGAAAGGCTTGGTTACACTGTCATAAAAACCATTTAAACACTTGTCTGGAAACGTTGGGGTTATGCAAACGTAAAATGCATTTAACTTCTTGTCTGAAAACATTGGGAAGACAAAACGTTTAAAAAATTAATCAGTTGGCATGTCTCATATGCGCGATGCCACTTCTCCTCTAAGCCCATTTTACTAGCCCACTTTGTAACACCCTCAAAAATACAAACCGATTTTTCGTAAATTATTAAAACCATTATCATGGTAGAAAATTTTCTTACCATGATACATCCAAGACAATATACCACAGGTCTTAAAATATCTCAAAAAGCAATTAGAACCATGAGGGACAGTCAGGATCCTCATGGCATGATATTTAAATTAGGTCATGAATCAAGAGAGACAAACATAATCCTCTTGGTCAAATAAATACTTTTAATAAAAAGGATTAGAGTTTACATGCTTCACAAAGAAGATATGTCCTAAGTTGGCACAAGATACATTGTATAATCCAAAATAAGAGGCAACGTAAAAGATGGTGTTTCATACACCATAGTTACACCTCTGGTGCTTTCTCGGCCGGACTCGCTCCTGTAAAAATATTAACCACGGGGAATGAGACTTAAAAGTCCCAGTAACCAAAAATTAATATGTAATGATGCATGCGATTGTAACTAATCATGCGATTGCTAAGTGGGCACACAAAATATTTAACCGAACAATATTTTCAAACAAACCGAACAAGTATTTAATTTGCATGACTACACCTTATATCCTCCTTTCGCCATGCTCGGACGCCAAATCACCCGGCCAAAGGTGAGTTGGACCAAGCGACAGGCCACTCATTGGGTCCAATGAGGGCTTACCACGTGGTAATAATTAACCGAACAGAAATTTCCATTAACACCATACATTAAAATACCCTGACAAGTCATGCATCATTCAAATATCCAAACAGGAATATATCCGAACAATAATATCTCATCATGATAAATAAAAATAAATTTTTGACCCACTTGACAATAATTTCAAACAAGTATATAACAGTATTTATTTTCAATAATTCATAGTTTTTCCAAACAACAAGTCAACACATAACCATTCACAAACACACTCATCACAACACATTAATAATGGTTACCTTGTGTCTTGAATAACAAGTTCCCCTTCACAACTCCTTTTTCACCACTATCTTTGTCAATATAATCTACATAATTATTTCACAATACTATATATTAATTTTACATTAAAATAAATAACTCTAATTTAAAGAATTAGAAAGTCTTAGATCTATAATCCATATTAATACTAATTTAAGATTTATGCCTCATTTAACTTCCCAAATTCTTTTTCTAAAATTCTCGTACCCTAATAAACTATTTTTTTTATCCTCAAATCACTTCTAGTATCACAATTTCATCCTTCTATATTCTAAAAATTCATCCAAAAATAAATTAAAAATTTTAAAATTATCCTGAAACCTCAAATCACCTTTCTATAACCTCAAAAATACCTATTCATACTTAAATAAATATTTAATAATCAGAGGTTTATCCCTAAATCTCAGATTCCACATAAATTCAACCACATAGATCTAGATTTTAACTCAAAAATTCTTAAACATGAGTTTTAACCTCAAGAAAATATTCTATAATATTTATTATATCCCTAAGAGTTTTAACCTATATTTTTAATCCATCATATCATCAGATTAACTATCCTATAAAAAAAATTCTAATCAGAATATTTACTCTATCCTACAAAATAATCATATCACTAAAAAGCTAATATTATTTGGAAAATAACTATAAAATTAATTTTGTAATTAAATAAATTTTTTAAATGCTAATCTAAACAGGAAAGTTAGAACATACCTGAAGAAAAAGAAAATAATCCCCCCTTGCAAGAAGACCGAGCAACATGAGAGGAAGAGAGAAATATAATATAAAAATGGGATTGTGGGTCCTAAAATTATATTAAAAAAACTATAGGTTTGCATTTAATTATTCAAACCTTTGGGCCATTACTTGCAATTTTCACAAATTGCATCTTGGGCCCTTAGTTGCAATTTTCACAAATTGCAATAAATAATTCCTTATGCTTCCTCCACAATGCACCTCCTCTTTTTATACATGAGGAGGTGCCTTTCATTCCCACATCTAACCGATGTGGGACTAAACCCCCTCCCCTTTTTTTTTACTTTCTTTTCTTTTTTTTTTAACTCTCACACACACATATTTTTTTTTAAATCTTAAAATTATATCTTAACAAAATATTTCTTATATAATTTTAAACTTAAGTTTTTAAATTCATAATTAAATGCCTACCCATATTATTAAAATAACCTCAAATAATATAAATTCCTATTATTATCATCATTTTAAAAAAAAACTTAAATTTCATAATTTTTTTATCTAAAATTTAGGATGTTACAATTCTCCCCTCCTTTTAGAAATTTTGTCCTCAAAATTTAATGCTGGTAAGCTTAGAAACTATGTACCTAAGCAAATAAATGTGGATAATCTCGCCTTATACTCTCCTTGGTCTCCCAGGTAGCATCACCTAGGGCTCCACCCTTCCAAATCACCTTCACGAGTCAGATGGTCTTATTGCGTAGTTGTTTGTCCTTAAAGTCCTCAATTCGCTCTGATTCGGATCTAAAGGTCAAATTCTCCCTCAATTCTACATCTTCAGGTTCAATAATATGGGAGGGATCCGGGTTATACTTTTTCAACTGTGATACGTGGAATACATTATGGATACCTGCAATCTGTGGAGGTAATGCAACTCTATATGCAGCAGATCCAATTCGCTCCAAGATCTCATACGGGCCCATAAATCCAGGTGTCAATTTCTTTGCCTTAATGGATCTACCAATGCTTGTCACTGGAAAAACCTTCAAAAATACATGATCTCCTACTTCAAACTCTAACGGCCGTCTCCTCTTATCAGCATAGCTCTTCTGTCGGCTCTGAGCGGTTAGCAATTTTTGCTTAATCATTGCAATCTTCTGGGTGGTCTGCTCTACAATTTCTGGACCAATGATACTCCTCTCACTTAATTCTGTCCAACACAAAGGCGATCTACACTTCCTTCCATACAAGGCCTCATAAGGCGCCATCCCAATACTAGAATGATAGCTGTTATTATAAGCAAATTCAGCTAATGGCAAATGATTATCCCAACTACCTGGTAGTTCAATGGCACAAGCTCTCAACATGTCCTCCAAAGTCTGGATCGTCCTCTCTATTTGTCCATCTGTTTGAGGGTGGTATGCGGTGCTAAAACTCAGTCTAGTACCTATAGCCTTCTGTAGCGCACCCCAAAAGTTTGAAGTAAACCTTGGGTCACGATCTGACACAATTCTAGAGGGTATACCATGAAGTCTAACTATCTCCTTAATGTATATCTCAGCAAATTTCTCTAATGTAGAGGTAAACTTGATCGCCAAAAAGTGAGCTGATTTGGTGAGTCAGTCTGTAACACACCAAATTTTTTTTTTAAAATAATTTAACTCAACCATAGTTGGGTTACAGCCACCCAACACATTCTTATATCAATAATTTCAATATAAAATATTTTATAATTGGCTTCAACTCACACACTATAATATTTCGAATAAATTTTTACCTCCCACATGCCATTAGGCTAAATCACATTTGTCCATCCTTATACTCCCAACAAGTAAAATAAGCAATTTAATAAATTTTCAACACAAGCCAGTTATTTGGCCTTATAATCATGCCATTTTAACCAATCCAAAGTAAACCAAATATTAAAATTACAGTCATCCAAATTGTACCAAAAGTAGAAATAGTTTGAAAGGCATGATTACATTTATATATTCATATAATTGACAATAAACAAAAAGCCCTATTATTGGCAATATAACACATTATAAATCATAAATTAAATACCCAAAAGAGACAGTGGATCTATACCACTAAGCCTCTGGGACTCCTCCACGTGTCACTCGTGGCTCTTCTCCTGAAAATTGTTAACCACATAATGAGACTCAAAAGTCCCAGTAACCAAAGCCAATTTATGATAGTGTATACAAACAGTTAAGTGTGTGCTTACTAAGTGAGAATTAAAATAATATAATTCCAACAAATATATGAAATATTACAATACACACAAACAACCATCCTTATATCCCTCCATTAACCTCGAGCCGTAGCCCTCACTCGGTGCTAAATTACCCGGCCAAAGGTAGATTAGCCCGAGCCCTTACAAACCACCTATTGAGCTCCAATAGGGGCATACCACGTGGCATATAAATACAACAACAATAGCAAGTCTCCCAACACCTCCCACAATAATCAAATAAATTTATAATAATATTGCACAATATATAATATTACAAAATTTATAATTTTCTCAATAATCACCCAATTAACATGAAGTAACACTAATCATAAATTAAAAGCATGGTTACCTTGTGGCTTTTTCAATAAATTATTCCTTAAAATTTCTCTCTCACCACAATCTTCACCAGTAATACAATCTACAAATAACATATATTTATAAATATTAGTTTCAATTTTTGAAACTAATAAAATAATTCTAATAATAGAATTAAAAATATAACATAATTCCTAATCTCAATCTTAATACAAATCTATAGTTAATACTATTAAGTATAATTTTTAACTCCTCTTTTAATTATCAATAAACATTAATAATCTAAAAATCAACTTCTAAACTAATTTTTATTATCAAAATTTTCTTTTTATTTCATAAATTCGTACCTAAAATACCCAAAAATTAAAAATTAAGTCTCTAGCTTAGAATCATAATCCTATAGCCATAATAATTTATTTCTCATCCCAAATAATCATCTAAACCTCAATAAATCAACATATGTTTTCAGATCTAGTCTAGAATTTGATCCATAAGCCACAAATTCAAAGATCACCAATAAATTTATACTCTAGAATATTTATTATACTACTAACAACCTCAAAAACCATATTTATTCAACATAAATTCATCCCTCTTTCAGATCTTAAATTTTCTACCACTACAAAATCAGAAACCAAAGAAGAAAGATGACTAAGAAAAATTTTTAGAACACTTACTTAGTCTTGAAAAGCTTAAAATCACACCCTAAATATCCTATTAAAAACTCTTACCTTAAAAATTTAGATATTTCGCACCGGCAACTCGCTTCTCTCCGCCTCAGCTCGCGCGCAGGAAAGGAATTGAAGAAATGAAAGGAAACGGGTGAGTTTTATAAAAATTCAGTGGGTCCCACACATTTTTTTTATTATTCTCTTCTCTCTCTCCCCTTTTTTTATTATTATTTATATTTACTTCATGCGGCGCCGAAAGCAAATTCGTTTTCTTCTTCTTCTTCCTTTTTTTTTTTTGGCATACCTTTTCCCCTTTTTTATTATAATAATAATTTAATAATTTTAATTTTTTTTAATTAATTTTTTTTAATAAATTTATTTTTTTAAAATTTTTTTAATTTAGAATTATATCCTAAATTAGATTTAATAATCATTTTCTACTAATTTTCTTACCTCTAAATATTATTTTTTTTAAATTTCTATTAACCTAAATTAACTATTAAAATTTAAATTGGGATGTTACACAGTTTACTATCACCCAAATAGCATCCTTACTCGAGGGTGTTCTTGGCAGTCCAGTGATGAAATCCATGGAAATATCATCCCATTTCCACTTTGGAATATCTAACGATTGCAGTGTTCCAGCTGGCTTCTGATGTTCTATCTTTATCTTCTGACACGTTAAACATCTAGAAATAAATTCAGTCACATCTTTCTTCATTCCTGGCCACCACCAACCTCGCTTTAAATCATGGTACATTTTAGTTATACCGGGATGAATTGTATATTTGCTCCTATGAGCTTCTTCTAAAAGGATATTCCTCAATCTTTGATCATTAGGTACACAAACTCTACCTTTATACTTCATCACTGTGTCCTCAGAGATGGTAAAATTTGGGGCCTTACCTACCACTATCTCCTTCCTTATATTCCTTAAGTAGTCATCACTCTGCTGTGAGACTCTGAGATCTTCCCAGAATTTGCTCTCAAAGTCTGCTACCTGGAGTGCGGCCATTTGATGTTCAATCACATCTACTGGAACATCATGAAAACTGTTCCACAAATGATATTCATGAACCCTCAAATGTGCAGCATGAATAGTCTTTCTACTTAAGACGTCAGCTACCACGTTAGCCTTACCCGGATGGTAATGTAATTCAAAGTCATAATCCTTCAGAAATTTCATCCATCGTCGCTGCCTCATATTAAGCTCTTTTTGATCAAATAAATACTTCAGGCTCTTATGGTCACTGAAGATTTGAAACTTAGATCCATACAAGTAGTGTCTCCATATCTTCAGAGCAAACACAACTGCAGCTAACTCCAAATCATGAGTAGGGTAATTTTTCTCGTGTGGTCTCAATTGTCTGGAGGAATAGGCAACCACTCGGTCATTTTGCATCAAAACACATCCTAAACCCTTTAAAGAAGCATCAGTGTACAGAGTGTACGGCACCACAGGGTCAGGAATAGTCAATACTGGAGTAGTGGTTAACCCCTTTTTCAATTCTTGGAAAGCAGCTTTACATTTGTCAGTCCAAATAAATGGGGCATCCTTCTTAGTCAGCTTAGTTAAGGGCATCGCAATTTGCGAAAATCCCTTAATAAAGCGACGATAATAACCTGCTAAACCTAAAAAGCTTCGTATCTCTGTAACAGATTTTGGCTGTTCCCACTTCATCACTGCATCAATCTTGCTAGGATCCACCGCAACTCCGTCTCTGGACACAACATGGCCCAAAAACTTTACTTCTTGGAGCCAAAATTCACACTTGTTTAATTTAGCATAAAGCTTATGTTCCCTCAAAACTTGCAAGACGATTCTTGAATGCTCACCATGAGCCTCCTCATCCTTTGAATAAATAAGAATGTCATCAATAAACACTACTACAAACTTATCTAAATAGGGTCGAAAGATCCTATTCATGTAATCCATGAATACCGCAGGAGCATTCGTAAGTCCAAACGGCATCACCATGAATTCATAATGCCCATATCTCATTCGAAATGCTGTCTTAGGTATATCCTCTGCTCTCACTCTCAATTGGTGGTACCCTGACCTTAAGTCAATCTTTGAGAAAACTGCGGATCCCACAAGCTGATCCAGCAAATCATCGATTTTCGGAAGTGGATATTTGTTCTTGATGGTTACTTTGTTCAATTGTCTATAATCAATGCACAATCGGAGACTTCCGTCCTTCTTCTTTACAAAAAGGACTGGAGATCCCCAAGGTGAAAGACTCGGTCTGATGAAACCCTTCTCAAGTAGCTCTTCAATTTGCTTTTTCAGTTCCGCTAACTCTGAAGGGGACATCCGATAAGGAGCCTTAGAAATTGGCCCTGTACCGGGTACCAATTCAATTGAGAACTCTACCTCGCGCTTTGGGGGTAAACCAGAGACTTCGTCTGGAAATACATCCGCAAATTCTTTGACAATTGGGATATTCTTCACGCCTTCATCAATCTCAGCTTGGATACAGAAGAAAACTATGTAGGCCTGGCAACCCTTCTTCATACATCTATCAACTTACGCCGCCGACAAGAAAACATGATCTTGAGTCTCGACTGGGGTCACCGACAAAGAAGATAAAGACACACTCCTCTCTTTACAATCTAGGATAGCACCATTTGCAGCCATCCAATTCATTCCCACAATTACATCTATACCTCTCAGTGGTAGGATAATTAAGTCCATAGTTGTTTTCCTATTTTTAAACTCGACTACTAGGTTAAGGCATGCCTTAGCAGTCCTTACAGATTCTCCCGCAGGAGTAGACACATTCATATCAAAAGGTAAAATACACACAGGCAAATCAAGGTTCTTTACACAAGTTTCAGAAATAAAAGAGTGTGTAGCACCCGAATCAAATAGTGCAACAATATCATAATGAAGGATTTTGATGTTACCTCTAATGACATCTGGGGAGTTCATGGTGTCCTGAGTAAGAGCAAACACACGGCTAGAGATAGTAGGATATTGGGAAGGGTTCTTCATATTTGAGCCCTGGTTGTCCCCACAAAACTTTACAATGTGACCGGGTTTCCCACAAATGTAACAGACCCAGCACTGTCCGAAATGATGACGCCCGCATTTAGTGCACTGTTGAGAGCTCGCTGTACTCGGGGCAGGGGTAGATACTGTTGGGATCCTCTATGACCCGTGATAACTACTATAATAGCTCCTCTATCCTTGGCCCCTTTGAAATGGACCCTTCTGCCTTCCTTGGTTCCATGAGCTACTCGAACCCTGATGGTTTTTCTTCATAATGCCTCCGGTGGGTCGAGGGTAGGTTGGGGGTCTACTATATGAATAACCCCTCTTCTCTCTCTCAACCTCCTTCTTACTGCGAGCTACTACTTGTAGTTTTATACACATTTCATCATAATCTCGGATATCTAGATGAGCCAATTGTTTCCTCAATTCTGGTCTAGCCTTCTCCAATAAGCGCTTAGCCTTCCATTCGGAATCATCCCTATACTGCAGGTACGTGGAGTATCTAGATAACTCCTGAAACTTAGCAATGAATGTGTCCTCATCGAGGTTCCCTTGCTTAAAGGCATGGAATTCCGCTTCCTTCTCAGACCTTAACTCTGATGGAAAGTAATGCCTGAATAATTTTTCCTTGAATTCCTCCCAGGTGAGTGTAGAATCATCCCTGGGCTCTGCTGTCTCCCACCAATCTCTTGCTCCTTTCACTAGGAACACTAATGCTACTTGTACTTTTTGATTACTGGTGCATGTGACTACTCGAAAGATGGATTCGAGTCTCTTCACCCATTCCTCTACCACGGATGGTTTAAGGTTACTATCAAACGTAGGAAGGTTAAACTTCCTAACAGTTTCCCACACATCAGTAATGGTCGGTGGGGCTCTCTGTTCCTCCTGCCTAATTTCCTTCCTTCTAGACTCATGATCTCTCGGAGTGGCAGGATGTGAGGAACTGCCTTCCCCCACATGACTTTCAAAATGAGCCCTATCTCCATTTTCAGTTACCTTTTGCCTCTTTAGCTCCGTCAACTCTTGTTCGTATCCTTGAACCTTATCTGTTAATGTTTTTACAAGCATTCTTAATTCCGCCAAGTCAGGCTCCTCATTTGGCAGTGGCGGTGGCAGGTGCTCATGTTGGAATCCTGAGTTACCACGAGTAACAGGCATTTTCTCTCCCCTCCTAAAGGATACAAGATATAAATAATAAAATTAGCCTAGCTATATAATGGCCATACAATGAGAAGCACTATAATAATGTGTATTGCCAACCGACTATATGCAATGCACCATACATAATAAATACATATTAAATTCACACAAATAATAGTTTCAAACAAAAATTTAAATAAGTGTTACTAAAATAGAGGCTCGAAACATAATGCTCTGATACCAATATGTAACACCCTTAAAAATACAAACCGATTTTTCACAAATTATTAAAACCATTATCATGGTAGAAAATTTTCTTACCATGATACATCCAAGACAATATACCACAGGTCTTAAAATATCTCAAAAAAGCAATTAGAACCATGAGGGACAGTCAGGATCCTCATGGCATGATATTTAAATTAGGTCATGAATCAAGAGAGACAAACATAATCCTCTTGGTCAAATAAATACTTTTAATAAAAAGGATTAGAGTTTACATGCTTCACAAAGAAGATATGTCCTAAGTTGGCACAAGATACATTGTATAATCCAAAATAAGAGGCAACGTAAAAGATGGTGTTTCATACACCATAGTTACACCTCTGGTGCTTTCTCGGCCGGACTCGCTCCTGTAAAAATATTAACCACGGGGAATGAGACTTAAAAGTCCCAGTAACCAAAAATTAATATGTAATGATGCATGCGATTGTAACTAATCATGCGATTGCTAAGTGGGCACACAAAACATTTAACCGAACAATATTTTCAAACAAACCGAACAAGTATTTAATTTGCATGACTACACCTTATATCCTCCTTTCGCCATGCTCGGACGCCAAATCACCCGGCCAAAGGTGAGTTGGACCAAGCGACAGGCCACTCATTGGGTCCAATGAGGGCTTACCACGTGGTAATAATTAACCGAACAGAAATTTCCATTAACACCATACATTAAAATACCCTGACAAGTCATGCATCATTCAAATATCCAAACAGGAATATATCCGAACAATAATATCTCATCATGATAAATAAAAATAAATTTTTGACCCACTTGACAATAATTTCAAACAAGTATATAACAGTATTTATTTTCAATAATTCATAGTTTTTTCCAAACAACAAGTCAACACATAACCATTCACAAACACACTCATCACAACACATTAATAATGGTTACCTTGTGTCTTGAATAACAAGTTCCCCTTCACAACTCCTTTTTCACCACTATCTTTGTCAATATAATCTACATAATTATTTCACAATACTATATATTAATTTTACATTAAAATAAATAACTCTAATTTAAAGAATTAGAAAGTCTTAGATCTATAATCCATATTAATACTAATTTAAGATTTATGCCTCATTTAACTTCCCAAATTCTTTTTCTAAAATTCTCGTACCCTAATAAACTATTTTTTTTATCCTCAAATCACTTCTAGTATCACAATTTCATCCTTCTATATTCTAAAAATTCATCCAAAAATAAATTAAAAATTTTAAAATTATCCTGAAACCTCAAATCACCTTTCTATAACCTCAAAAATACCTATTCATACTTAAATAAATATTTAATAATCAGAGGTTTATCCCTAAATCTCAGATTCCACATAAATTCAACCACATAGATCTAGATTTTAACTCAAAAATTCTTAAACATGAGTTTTAACCTCAAGAAAATATTCTATAATATTTATTATATCCCTAAGAGTTTTAACCTATATTTTTAATCCATCATATCATCAGATTAACTATCCTATAAAAAAAATTCTAATCAGAATATTTACTCTATCCTACAAAATAATCATATCACTAAAAAGCTAATATTATTTGGAAAATAACTATAAAATTAATTTTGTAATTAAATAAATTTTTTAAATGCTAATCTAAACAGGAAAGTTAGAACATACCTGAAGAAAAAGAAAATAATCCCCCCTTGCAAGAAAACACCGAGCAACATGAGAGGAAGAGAGAAAAATAATATAAAAATGGGATTGTGGGTCCTAAAATTATATTAAAAAAACTATAGGTTTGCATTTAATTATTCAAACCTTTGGGCCATTACTTGCAATTTTCACAAATTGCATCTTGGGCCCTTAGTTGCAATTTTCACAAATTGTAATAAATAATTCCTCATGCTTCCTCCACAATGCACCTCCTCTTTTTATACATGAGGAGGTGCCTTTCATTCCCACATCTAATCGATGTGGGACTAAACCCCCTCCCCTTTTTTTTTACTTTCTTTTCTTTTTTTTTAACTCTCACACACACATAATTTTTTTTTTTAAATCTTAAAATTATATCTTAACAAAATATTTCTTATATAATTTTAAACTTAAGTTTTTAAATTCATAATTAAATGCCTACCCATATTATTAAAATAACCTCAAATAATATAAATTCCTATTATTATCATCATTTTAAAAAAAACTTAAATTTTATAATTTTTTTATCTAAAATTTAGGATGTTACACACTTCATTCTTTAGTATATATACACTAGGAGAGTCTTTCTTTTAGTTAATGTGAGACTTTGACACACACACACCTTTGACACACATACAACAAATTGAAGGAGATGTTGCACACAAGATACAAGTTAGGTTGTTTAATTTAAGAAAGGGTGAACGAGTTATATGTGATTGAAATGTACTTAATAAATTTAAAGGAAAGTTTTATTGAACTGCTATGAGACCAACTATGTTATATGATAGTAAATGTTGGGCTTTAAATGGATAGTCAGAATATAAAGTTAAGTAGTAGAGACAAGAATGTTAAGATAGATGGGCAAGCATACATGAACAGATAAAATCTGAAATGAGCGTACACGAGAAAAAGCAAGCGTGTCATATATTAAAGGGCTGAAAGAAAGTTATTTGAGATAATTTGAATATGTATATATAAGGTTATGGGAGGCACCGATAATAAAAGTGAAATAAATAATCCTTGAGCCTTATAAAGAAGGGTAGAAAAAAAATTAAAGAAAACACTTATAAAAGTTATTGAATAAGATCTCCCAATTAACAATATTATTAAAAGCTTGGTTAATGATATAGCATAGTGATGTTATGCAATTCATGTATCCAACTCCACTCAATGGGACAAAGCTTGTTGTTATTGTTGTATTGTTTGAAATATTAATACAATGATATGCCAGTCAACTATATTTTTTGGAGTTTTCCAACTGTGACTTTATCCTGCCTTCTACAAGCAAAGTGACCAAGCTCATGTTGGACAAAGTTTAACACAACCCAACTTAAACATGTGCCTAAAAGTTATTTTTTAGTTGATTTAGTACAAATGTTTTTTTTTTTTCCAATTATAAACACTGTTAAGACCATGTATCATAACGAGTAAGATGATGGATGCTTTTATTTGTTTTGCTGTTCGTGTATGGGTATCCTCTTATGAAAACAATCATGTTTAAGATATGATCAAATATTAAATGTAGACATCTTCTCAATGGGATTTAAACCTTAATTTGTCATGTCATTAGAAATTAATCCATTTTGCTCATGTGGATTGAAAAGGGAATTATCAAAGAGTTTGATATAAAATCTCTCATGAGTGATTTTAATGACATGAAATAGAGAAGAGTTAAAAATTCTTTTATTCAAAAACAAAGCGTTAACCTCTGATGTATCCTCATGTCATTTAAAATATTATTAGTTAAAAATACATTCACATTATATCCAAAGACAAACAAAAAAGGAAAAATAAAATAAGTGGATTTTTCCTTAACCCAGCCCATGCTTTGCGCGGGGCATATTCTTTTGGCAGTGATGATGTAATGAAATTACATGTCATGAAAATGCAATTCTCCCAAGTTTCATGAAATGTATAAGCTCGCCTGTCAATACGCGATCGTGCAATGTTCATCTCGGTGACATCAAAATGCAATGAAAATTTTAAAAAATTTAAAAATAATGACAAAGGGACCAAACAATTATTTTTTAAAAAAATTAAAATGATGAAAATATTTTGTTTAAATCATGTTAATTTGAATATAATTTCAAATAAAAAGGCCAATAATAACGGTCGTCATTGGTTATATTTAACAATTGACTATATTTAACATTAATTTTTAAGCATTAAATATAATATATTTTAAAAATGAAAAATAAAAACAACTATAAAACTATTCCGTGTCTCACAACAATGTGTCTCTCGTTTTTAAATTTTAAACAACTCTTAAATTTTGATTACGTATTTTATTGAATGCATGACTTATACTCCTTCTGTTTAGTATTGTAAAATATTTTTAATCAAATTATATCTTAATAATTTAGTTGATTATCTTTACAATTACATATAATTTTTATATTTATCTTTCTTTAACAAGGTATTTTAATTTAAAATTTTTATTAATTATGCTCACTAATCTGGGTTTTTTTAAAAATCTCATTAATTTTAATTTAAAATACTCAAAATGTCTTGTGTTTTTAAACATATTGTTCTTAGTTTTAAAAAAAGTCTTATATTTTTGAAGGAAATTAGTGAAAAAAGATTTTAAAATCATTACTTCTATATTGTCCGGCAGATGTCCGTTAAGACTTAAGAGTTTTTTTTTTTAAAAGTTTTTTTTTATGCATATTCTTCAGGCACAAGCTGCAAGAATGTTGAGTTTTCTTATTTTTGACTCAGCATGCATTTTCTGGAACCGCATTTTCAGAGGACAAGAAAATTTTTAAATGCTGGAAAATGTTATACTTCCTCTTTTTAAAAATATAAAATATTTTTAACTAAAATAAAGTAGTTATTTACTTTTCAACTAACCCTATCTTTTTATATTTATCCCTATTAAACACTCTATAATAAATATAAAGTCATTATCAATAGGGGTACTTAAAAAAATAATGATTATACCTCGAAAGATTTAAAAATGCCTTACATTTTTAAATATATAATTTCTTAAAAAATACCTTATATTTTTTAACGAAGGAAGTAATTCCAATAAAAGCAAAAGGAAATTTTCAGACGAACGAGAATAAGAAATACTAGGATAGCAAAACATGCAATATTTCAAAATTTTCCCTGATTCGTAGACTGAATTCGCATTTTATATCCACTCCACTCTTATTGTCAAATTGAGTTATAATTACGTTATATAGATTTCATAACATTTATGTTTATTTTTTATACTGAAAAACAACATTAATTTTTTTAAATAATATCTTAAAATTTTACATGTAAATATACGCTCTCATCTGACGCGTGGGATGAAGACTAGTAAGTATATATGTGTTAAATAACATATCATTCTATGTTAAATAATTTCACATCAATAATTTTAACCTTCATTTGTTGGCATATGTTACACTATCGAGAGTTTAATTTCGACAAAATAAACTATCAAAACCTAATTTAAAATTAAAAAATTATAGGAACCTGTATATTAATTTTTCTTATATTTTTATGATAAAGTATTTATATTTTTTAATATGTATATAGGTAATTCATTGTAAATAGATTTTTTTAAAAAATTTTAACGTACACCGGACAACACTTTTTAGATAAAATAAATTATTATTTATATTTTTAGTATGCATGTGTATAACAAATTTTAAAATAGAATAAGTTTTTATTTAGTTTTAATCTACATAAAATAATAAATTATGAACATACTAAATATTTTTTAATTTGAATCTTTATATTTATTTTTATCTTTTAAATGTTAAGACATTACATTCGCATGGAGAAGATCTAGTCTATTTATATTGTAAAATCTATTGGATCACTGTAGATCAATAGTTGAAGGAACAATAATTTCCTTTCTTTGCCTTTAGTGTTGTCTTTTTGTACTGTAAATTGAGTTAGCATTGAGGAACAAATATCTGTCATTTAAAACAAACAGAAAAACCAGAACTGAAGGACTTCGAAACCACAAACAAAAATTCCATAAATAAAATTAATAAAATTTAACTCAATAAAAGGGAAAAACTAATAAAAAATAGTAATGAGTGAAGTTAGAGAATATTAGCAGAAGGAAACAAAAGCAAAATACAATTACCCCAAAAATTAAACCATAGTGTATTTTTAAAATGAAAATGGAAACATAGAGCATAACTCAACAAAATTCTGAAACAAATAATTTTGCAAAATATCCTCACCAATATAGAAAGAATCAATGAATCTTCTTTTTCCTTTGTAATTTACGTTGGATTGGCACTGTAGTTGTACAATGCCATCCGATGCAAATATTTTTTTATTTTTTCAAAATAAAAATTGTTTTTGAAAACTATTTTTAATAACAAAAATTAAAATTATATTTTATATTTATATTTTTAAAATTTAATTTGTACTCCCTTATTAAAAATATAAAGTATTTTTTGAAGAGTTAGAAGTTGGATATTATATGTTAAAAAATGTAAGATTTTTTTAATATTTAAATGTGTAATTAATATGCTTTTTTCAAAAGTACTTATAATAAATACATCATTTTATATTTATTTTAAAATAAAATATTCTATTAAATAAAGATAAATATGAAAATATAGTGTTAATTTGAATATAATTGACTATTTTATTAGGGTCAGGATTTGGTTAAAATATGTTATATTTTTAAAATAAAATATGAGTAATATTTTTTTTGTATATTCTAAAATAAATTGTGTGAAAATAAAATAAATTATTATATATATTTATATATTCTAATAACAAAAAAATTCGAATATTATACTAAAAATAAAAATATAATTAATGAAAGTTACTAAAGAATTTAAAAACTATAGTTATTTTTTCTTGTCTTTATAAAACCTTAATAAAATTGAACTTTCATTTTTTTTAAACACATAAATTAATACTCTCGTCCATCACATGAGTATAAAATCTAGTTTTTATATTATAAAATACATCGTCCCACTGTAGATCTACATGGGATGAAAAGTAATTTTCTTTTAATTGTTATGTATTTTTACTTGGGGCTTGCAATAACATGAAGTTTATAGAGAAAAAATAATGACAAATGCAAGACTTATAATAAAAGTCATAGATATGCAATCCCATCATTTGGTATTTATATATATATATATATATATATAATGTATAAGATAATAATGTAAAAAGTATTTGTTCCACCATAGATCTATAATGGGATGAACAGTGATTTTTTTAAGTTTTTAGATTTTAAAAGATCATATGGCACTTGCAATGTGTAACACCCTCAAAAATACAAACTGATTTTTCATAAATTATTAAAACCAGTATCATGGTAGAAAATTTTCTTACCATGATACATCCAAGACAATATACCACAGGTCTTAAAATATCTCAAAAAAGACAATTAGAACTATGAGGGACAGACAGGATCCTCATGGCATGATATTTAAATCAGGTCATGAATTAAGAGGGACAGATATAATCCTCTTGGTCATATAAATACTTTTAATAAAAAGGATTAGAGTTTACATGCTTCACAAAGAAGATATGTCCTAAGTTGGCACAAGATACATTGTATAATCCAAAATAAGAGGCAACGTAAAAGATGGTGTTTCATACACCATAGTTACACCTCTGGTGCTTTCTCGGCCGGACTCTCTCCTGTAAAAATATTAACCATGGGGAATGAGACTTAAAAGTCTCAGTAACCAAAAAGTAATGTGTAATGATGCATGCGGATGTAACTAATCATGCGATTGCTAAGTGGGCACACAAAACATTTAACCGAACAATACTTTTAAACAAACCGAACAAGTATTTAATTTGCATGACTGCACCTTATATCCTCCTTTCGCCATGCTCGGACGCCAAATCACCCGGCCAAAGGTGAGTTGGACCAAGCGACACGCCACTCATTGGGTCCAATGAGGGCTTACCACGTGGTAATAATTAACCGAACAGAAATTCCCATTAACACCATACATTAAAATACCCTGACAAGTCATGCATCATTCAAATATCCAAACAGGAATATATCCGAACAATAATATCTCATCATGATAAACAAAAATAAATTTTTAACCCACTTGGCAATAATTTCAAACAAGTATATACAGTATTTATTTTCAATAATTCATAATTTTTCCAAACAACAAAACAACACATAACCATTCACAAACACACTCATCACAACACATTAATAATGGTTACCTTGTGTCTTGAATAACAAGTTCCCCTTCACAACTCCTTTTTCACCACTATCTTTGTCAATATAATCTACATAATTATTTCACAATACTATATATTAATTTTACATTAAAATAAATAACTCTAATTTAAAGAGTTAGAAAGTCTTAGATCTATAATCTATATTACTACTAATTTAAGATTTATGCCTCATTTAACTTCCCAAATTCTTTTCTAAAATTCTCGTACCCTAATGAACTATTTTTTTTATCCTCAATTCACTTCTAGTATCACAATTTCATCCTTCTATATTCTAAAAATTCATCCAAAAATAAATTAAAAATTTTAGAATTATCCTGAAGCCTCAAATCACCTTTCTATAACCTCAAAAATACCTATTCATACTTAAATAAATATTTAATAATTATAGGTTTATCCCTACGTCTCAGATTCCACATAAATTCAACCATATAGATCTAGATTTTAACTCAAAAATTTTTAAACATGAGTTTCAACCTTAAAAAATATTCTATAATATTTTTTATATCCCTAAGAATTTTAACCTATATTTTTAATCCATCATATCATCAGATTAACTATCCTATAGAAAAATCCTAATCAAAATATTTACTCTATCCTACAAAATAATCATATCACTAGAAAGCTAATATTATTTAGAAAATAACTATAAAATTAATTTTGTAATTAAATAAATTTTTAAATGCTAATCTAAACAGGAAAGTTAGAACATACCTGAAGAAAAAGAAAATAATTTCCCCTTGCGAGAAAACGCCGAGCAACGTGAGAGGAAGAGAGAAAAATAATAAAAATGAGATTGTAAGTCCCAAAATTATATTAAAAAAAACTATAGGTTTGAATTTAATTATTCAAACCTTTGGGCCAAAAGTTGCAATTTCCTCTAAATTGCATCTTAGCCTCTCATGCTTCCTAATGCACACATCCCCTCCTTTTTATACATGAAGGCACCTCTTCTCTTCCCTCATCTAACTAATGTGGGACTTAGAAACAACCACCTTCCACCCCCCTTTTTTTGTTCCTTCTACCTTCTCTGTTTTTTTTAACATACACATAAAAAAAATTATTTATGTATTATATCTTAAATAAATATTGCTTATGTGGTTTTAAATTTAAATTTTTAAATTCATAATTAAATACCTAACCATAATATTATTTCTAAATAACCTCAAATAATATAAATTCCTATTATTATCATTTTTTTTTCAAAACCTAAATTCCACAATTTTTTTATTATATAAAAATTAGGATGTTACACAATGAAAATAAGTGCAAAATCGTAATGTAAAGTTGACATGGATATGAGACTTATAGTAGAAATAATAGGTGTTGGACCTATAATTTATATTTTATGTTTTTTATATGAATAAAATAATAAATTGTAGAATAAAATACATAATAAATAAAAATGATAAGTTTGTTTAAATTTTAGTTATATGGGAGTGCATAAAATAATAATTTGTTACCTTTCTTCATATGCATGAGATAATATATTATAAAATATAATATTTTATTTTTTAAATTCAAATTTATGTAAAGATAATAATCCTGTAATAAAATTATTTTTTATATTTTTAATATACCTAGAGTAACAAATTTTTTATATATAGATTTTTAATATACGAGAAATATATATGTTATTTATGTTTCAATATATACGTAGAAAATTTATAAAATAAAAAATTTATTTTTTAAATTTAATGAAAGAATAAAAATTATTCTATATATTTTTAATATGAACAGGGAAATAAATATTTTATATAGAGATTTTTAATATGCATGGGTACATATGTTATTTATGCTATCAACATATACATAGAAAAAATTATAAAAATAAAACAAATTATTTTTTAAATTTTAATTTATGTGAGAATAATACAGTCAAGGATGGCAAATTGTTATTCATATTTGTTATATGTATGAGGTAATATTATAAAGTAAGTTGTGTTAAGGTAAGATAAATTGATGTTTGTTGGCAAACAAAAAGAAAAAGAAAAAGAAAAAAGATAAGTTGATGTTTATGGCTAATTATAGTATATTTATTTTTTAATTTTAGCTATAATTTTGATTTATAAATATTATTATGACATTCTCGTACTTTATAGTATATGGTTTATTATATTGCATTTTTATTTTACGTAGAGTAATGAATGTGCCAACATATTCTAAAAGAGATTAAACTAATTTTATATTAATTTAAAAGAGGTGAGGTATTGAAAAAATATTTATATTTTTTTATTATGCATGGGAGTAACACATAATAAATGAGAACATTTGAAATATTTATAATTCATTTCATCTCATAATAAATTGTTGATTATTTGAATATTTTGTACTTTCAGTAAGTTTATAGCTGATACTTCATTGGATTTTTCACTGACATTTGTTTCCTCTGTCATTGCTATTTTAGGTTGCTGTGTTTGCTAATGGTGTTGATACATCTGCCACTGAAACTAAAGGAACTGTCCTAATTCATTCAGCTGAGCAGGTATAAGTCTGCTACAGTTTGTTATTATTTGCCTTTATCTTTTCTGCATTTTACAATTCTGTCATTCACTTGACTTTTGAGCGTGCATGCCTTTTGATTTATGTATAATGCACTAGTTGGAGCAGTTTATTCTGTGCCTATTCCCCTAAGGGTTATATTGGCACAGTGTTCTCTGTATTCAGATCCCTCCCTTGAGATATGCTCAAATTGTACAACCCTCATATTTCTTCTGGAAATATGTACTGACTGACCCCTTTGAAAGTAGAACATGACTATATTACCCTCGAAAATAATTTTGATTTCTTTCGTTAAAAAATATCATAGATAATAGTATAAAATTGTTTTAATTTTGAGTTCAGTCTGGCTGGCCTGTAAGTTGGAGATAATGGTTCCTTGTCTGTTATTTCTTTTATGCCTTCTGGCTTGTGAGTTCTCAAATTACGCCTTCATCTGTTTTGTAATGCTGAATTTTTGCACCAAGTTTTTTCTGGTATGCGTGTGATCCCATTATAATGATTTCAGCTTTGGCTTTTAACACACCTTGGGTATCACTCTGAGCAGTACCCACTTCAAAATTTCTACTGTCCTTTCTAGTAAAGGAATGACTTCATTCAACACCTGTTATTGTGCTATTCAAATGCACAGAGTTAATGAATTATCATCTTGCTTTCATATCCCACATAAACTCTGTATATGTGTTAGATTTTATGATTATGTGCCAATTTTATTTTTTCCCCATTTACTTGATGCTTTTGGTTATTGACTATGTCTTTTTTTATTTTTTGTACAGCTGGAAAGTTACTCGAAATCTGAAGAGGCTAAAGTCGAGGAGGTTGTCAAAGCAGTAGCAGATTCTGTTGCTAAAGTTATTGTCAGTGGAGGAGCAGTTGGAGAGATGGCGTTGCATTTTTGTGAGCGTTACAAGTACATGCAGTCTTCTCCTTTTGGGCAACTTTTTTGCCTCATGCTCCTAAACAGTAGCATCGATCTCATTATTGATCAGTTGTATTAAAATCATGATAATCTGGAACCGTTATTAGTCTAGACTGTTCTCTAATTTAAACTTCTTGCCTTTAGGCTAATGGTTCTGAAGATCAGTTCAAAGTTTGAACTACGTTGATTTTGCCTAACAACTGATGCTATTGCTGTGGTGTGTGTTGCACTTTGGCTTCATAGAGGAGCTTTTAGATTTTCTTTGTAGCACCCATTTTGTTTTCCTGAAACAGCTGAAACTAAGCCAACCAAACCCAGATAATCTTGGATATGTTGATTCTGTTTCAGTTGAGGAAATTGGAGGTGCCAGGGCATGATAAAGAGATCGCTTTGGTTCTGACAGTTTTTTTGTTCTTTTCCATCCGTTGAATTTTTGCTATTTTTCTTGTTGCTTTTGTTGTTTCTCTCCTTTCATCTGCTGCTTTTGGCATGGCAATTCCCTCTCTATAATGATGTGTAGGTAACTATTGCGAAACCTGAAGAAGGTGGGAATTCGGTTTCCACTGTTGTTTTACGAGGAAGCACTGATAGTATACTGGATGACCTTGAAAGAGCAGTTGATGATGGGGTGAATACTTATAAGGTAATTTCCAAGGTTATACACTTCCATAATAGTGCTGATGTGATTTTTGGGATTATTATTGCTTCTATTTTGAATTAACTTTTGAAGTTTCCTTCCTCCCCCCCTGCCCCCAAAAGAAAGTTGAAGCTTGAACACTGATAAGTGCTATTATATGTGCAATTGTTTGTCAGGCCATGTGCTGGGACAGCCGCATTGTACCTGGAGCTGCATCAACTGAAATTGAGTTAGCTAGAAAGGTGAAAGAATTCTGCTTCGAGGAGACAGGGTACTTTATTTTCCCCCTGCTTTTGATTTCACTGTTAAAGAAAGATATTGTTTTCCTTGTTTCTACCTACACGAATGTGACTAATTATATATGGCTTTAGATGGCAATTTTTTTGTCTCATTACATGGAAGAATAAGTTGTTCTTGATCTAGTTCTCTGGGTATGGTTGTGTCACCTTGCCTGTAGATAAGGGCTAGATATTTCTATGTATGAAGTGTAGGTATCAATAGATTTCACACTGCTTTTTAGTTGCGTATCCCTTGTTGGTTGTGTATGGTATCTTGCATATCCTTCGTGCCTTGTGTATCATGTTAACCTCGTCAAGCACATATTTTGTGGGATTAACATTGTCATCTTTTCATGGCATAGGCATCTAACCTTGCTTTGGCAGAAGACCTTTATCCACTTTTGCTTTAATGCAGATGAGGCATTTGCCAGCGAGTTGAGTTTATGACATGGAATTAATTATCTGTAGTGAAGATTACACTTGCTTCTAATCTGTTTCCATGATTAAAAAGTTGATCTTGATGATTTGTATGCCTGCTACGAATAGTTGATAACTATTGATCAATAATGCACTACATAGACTGAGATGCTAATGTGAATTTTTGTATCCTCTGACATCTTCGCATTCTTCGGTATTTCATCACCGTTGATCATTCGCCACTAAAATGCATCATTTGCAGATTTGTTTGTACAATTTTATCTTTTTGCTAAACGGATGAAACTCTGTTCTGATTATTCAATGTACAGGTTAGATTAATTCTGATTACCTGTCCGATCCAATTTTTTTAAAGATTGTCTTAGTTTCTATTCTTATTAGAATCAAGGGCATTTGTGAGTTAGTGGAGTTAAGATGACAATATTCCAGACTTGAATACACAATAGAGAATTTCATTATAAGATGTAAAGCCTGTCTTACTAAACTGTGCCTTGTATTTTTCTCATTTTCTAATAGGTACAGTGTCTGTATGCATCTTGATGGACGTTTGGTAAATGCTTATCCTGTAATTCAAGCACGAATATTTTACTGAAGATTTGCAGTGGTTCTGCAGATTGAATTGGTATGCAATAGCAAAATTCGCTGAAAGTTTTGAAATGGTTCCTGGAACTCTGGCTAAGAATGCTGGGCTAAATGCAATGGAGATCATATCTTCTCTTTATGCTGAACATGCATCTGGGAATGCCAAAGTTGGCATTGACTTGGAAGAAGGGGTTTGTGAGGATGTCTCGACCATGAGCATCTGGGATTTGCACATGACTAAGCGGGTTACTTCTTGTTCTGCTTCCATGCGTCGTTTAGACTTTGTGATTTCTCTTGTTGAAACCCCTCTACTGAAATAAGTATTATCAAAGTGGCTCTTCATTATTGGCACTGGCAGAGAATGTAGATTTACCTAAATGACCTGAAAAATTTTAAGATGAATGATGGATTCTATTGTCCACTGCTTCATTTGAATTATAGTTCAAAGTCGGGTTTCATCATTATTTTTTAATGTTCAGGTTCTTTGCTCTTAAGTATGCTGCAGATGCTGCGTGCACTGTACTACGGGTGGATCAGGTAATTTACTGGAATGTAGTAGTAATAAATTGATTTAATGATCTTTTTAAGGATGGACCTCTGGCATTGTTCGATGTATCTCGCAAAACCTTTATTTTTGGGTTTGAGACATTGTTGTAGGATTGCTTCTTGTTTGATCATAGACCCAAGTGCGTAATTCACAAACAAGTTTAGAAGAATCTTATAGTTAATGAATATCTGATCACATGCTATGGGTAAGTAGCTCCAATGATGTGGATTCTTTAATTGGTTATTTCTTAGTTTTTCATATTAATCAGGTGGGTCTCCTTTACACTGGATGAAATTCGTGAAATAGGTTGTTTGTGGCTTGTAAATAGTGTGGTTTATTGTAAATTGTATTTCTTATACTGAATAGATTTACTGGTTTGACTTCTTCAATGATACTTAACTGAATTGAATAATACTATACATGTGCCATGTGATATGGTGTTTAACACGTTAAAGCACCTGAGGTAGCTTCTGGGAATTGGATTTGGTAGGTGATATTCATTGATTGGCGATAAAACTGATTGGCCATGTTGTTCTTGAATAATTGCTGATAATTGAGAAAGCTTGCTTATGTGAAGTTGTATCAGCTTGATATTAATTTGTTGAAGCATAATTTTTTGGGCGTTTTGATGTTTTTAGGTCATTATGCTCAAACCGGGAGGTGGCCTATGGAGAGATCAACCTGGGAACATGGATGAGGAATAAATTTTATGAGATAATTGACTTTTACAGCGTACTTGATCAAATCCTTCATTTAAATATACAAAAATTTATAAATTTAAATTTAATTTAAATTCAAATTCATTTCTCTTTATAATTTTTTTATAATTTTAAATTCTCTTTAGACCTTAATTATTTAAAATTTCAATCATTTTAAACATTTTTTTTCATATTTTTACTGTTAATATCTCTATGACTCTTATTTTTTCTCATATCTTATTCTTATCTTTTGTTGATTAAAATAAAGATAAATTAGTTATTCTTAATTTTTCACTTTTGTTTTGAATTTTAACTCATCTACTTCATTTAAAATTTTTTAAATTATCCAAACAAAAAAAATACATGGATTTTAAATGTACGATTTGATATGCAAAATTTTAAATTCAAATTAAAATCTATCAAAAGTTTTCTTATTTTATTTGCTATGTTGTGTACATAATGGGCAAAATAGATTAGATAGAGTTAGATTTTGGTCAAATAGGTCTGTTTTCGTGTAATAAGTTAGAGGCTTGCTTGGCCTGATACTTGTATAAGGTTTTTTTCATAGCTCAAATTTAAGTTTACTTAAAGCTTGGCTTGATTTAAAAACTTATTTAAAAGCCACTTAAAAATAAATATTTTAAATAGGCTCGCATTTTAATTTTAAATTTTTTAAATATACTTTGAGATTATTAATATATAATATATAACTAATTTATCAATTATAATGTATAATAATTAAAAAGACTTACCAATGACAATACAACACAATATAATAATAAAGTAATAACATAAAATTAATATAGAAATATAATCAGATTGAAAGCATAATAAAAATAAAAAAGTATAAATTAATTAAAAATTAAATGATAAAACTAATGTATATGCAATATATTACATTATATAGGGTTGTTAGGTTCGTGGATTAGACTTTTAAAAAAATAAGCTTTGTCTATTTAGTTAAATTGATCTAACTAAAGGTTTAAACCTTATCTGAATTTATTTAATAAATAAGTTGTTGGATTTAAAAATAGATCATGAAATATCTTTGTGTATTCATCTCAAATGGTGTCTTGACTATTGTACTTGGTTTAGGCATCTTCTTCTACAATGTAGGATTATAGATACCTTTTTAATTTTAAAGTGCTTGGTTAAATGGCATATGATGTGTTTTTGTAAGCGTCTTCTTTCATGGGATTATTCAAGTGAGCGGTTGTGGCTAGTTATTTTATAAAATTTTTGTGGGATTAAATGATCCAGATTTTCATTTTTCATTTTATTTTATATTTATTAAAATAAAAAATATAAAATTTTATAAAATTAGATTTATCATTAATCTAAATAATATAAATTTAATCTGAATGATTTAACTTAATATTAATTTTTTTTTTTTTTTTATAAATTGATTGTTTAGATATATTAATAATTCAGTCTGTTCAAATATATTTAAAATAATTAATTTATAATTTTTTTAAATTAATATTAAATTAAATTATTCATATTAAATTTATATTGTTGAATGGATGGTAAGATAAATTTATTAAAATTTTATAATTTTTTATAATAAAAAAGAACAAAAAGTTATAAATCAGGACCGTCCATATTTCTTCATCTGACCGATTCGTATGGACTTGATGAGCATCGATGAGCACCAAAACCGGACTCATCCGAACACCACTTGCGGAGGTAAGGATGAGCCTTAGCATCATGCTACTGAACGCTTGTGTGGAAGCTGTTGAAGCAGCTTCTTTCTTGTCTTCCATGGCTTTTTTTCTATCCTTATCACTTCCCAAATTGAACCTAGTTAGGGCCTCCTCAGCAGCTACTTCCACACCCACTCTCACTGCTCCAGAGGCCCTTACTGAGAAATTTGGTAGGAAAGGCATCAAGTTCTTGGTATCCGATAACACCCCCCTTGTTGAGCTCACTGTTAGAAATGGCAGCTCCGTGAGACTGCACATACCAGATGCTCATGTCCACTTCCTACAAACCAAAAGTCTACTGAAAGATGATGGCTTCGAGGAGGTTCTATAACTCTCCCAGCTGGTGGAACAGGCTCTTCTAA